>NC_142794.1:91206614-91342203 GCF_049724085.1 Artemia sp. Qi Xiang Cuo | reverse complement strand
TGTTTTCCCACATCGGTGCGGTGCTGGGGTCTAATTAGATATATAATGATATTAATTGTTGAAAGATCCATCAGTTCAAGGTTTTTTTTTTCACTGTAATTTTTATTTTCATTTTCAATGCTGTAAGAACTGGAAAATAATAAATTTGTAATATACGAGTAATTCGTTTTCAGTGAAGCACCAATGACGCAGAAGGCCTTAGGTTTTTACAGTTAAAGAAGGGGGCAGTGTCCAAATTTTGCTTGTAGTGAAATTATGTTTGTCATGACTAATCTTGAAAAGAATTAATAAATTGAGATGAATATTTGATGCGTAATGATAGTAACTGCTGAAAGCTCATCACTTCAAAATTTTACTGTAATTTTAATATTTATTTTCAATATTAAGTACAAAAGAAAACATTTACAGTATAATTAGTTTTTAGTAAAGCGCCAATGGCGCAGTAGGTTTTAGGCTTCTGCAGTGAGACGATACCCAAAATCTTGTTTGTAGTTATTTTTATTCGATTCAAACTTGATTTGCATATTCAATTTAAGTTTCACTCATTTTAAGATTTATTTATTCATTTACATTAATATATATTGTATGTTCGTTCGCATTGATTGTTTATTTAATTTCTGTTCATTTTAAGTTTCATTTATACTTTAATAGCAAAATATTTGTTTTCGTCTTAAGCTTGATTTTCATATTTAATCTAAGCATTACTCGCTTTAAGATCTATTTATTCATTTATATTATTACTTGTTGTATGTTTTTGTTATGATTGTTTATTTAATTTCTGTTCGTTTTAGGTTTCATTTATTCTTTAATAGTAATTTCTGGTCGTTTTGAGTTTGAATTTTAACAGGTATTTGTATCTGCTGATCTTAAGTTTAAAATAGCCTTTAATTTTCTTTGAAAAATTTCTTTTTAGGAAATTTTTTCTTAATTAATTTTTGTTAGCTTTTGATTGCAAAAAGTTTCAAGTTTTTATGGCATGGGGGGGGGTACTTACGGTCCGATTATTCTTGACTTTAAAAAACATATCTAGAACTTTCAATTTAAATCGATTGAGGCTTTTTTCAAAGTCTATACGATTACCTCTTTGATAAAAACCTTATATATGAACAAGAGACAGCTTGCATAACTTATGGACAGCGATTGACAACAATGAATGGATTAAAAAAATGGCTCCAGTAAGGGGGTTTAGACCATTTCACTTGCTGACACAAAGGCATCACGACTGTTTTGAATTGACCTTAATAGGATTTTGTGTGCCAAAGCAATTTTGCATCTATCACAGAGTATGTATTTTAACCTTATAATTTGATAATTATAATAGATTTCCTATGTGTTCTTCCCATACAAAACCCCTTCCCATAAGTTATAAACCCCCCTTAATAAGTCATGTCCCAGGGCATAACTTAAAACGCCTACCTCCGGGCCCCGTGGGCTGTGTCGACACCGGAGTTTTTTGTTATCAGAACTTTGAACTATTTTAACAAAATGTTTATCTCAAAATTTTATCTGATGCATTTAGGGCTTGGAGGGGGGGGGGTAGTTACCCTCCAATCTCTTTTGACTCTTAAAAAGTGAACAAAAACTTTTAATTTTCAGTCAAATGAGCCCTCTCTAAAGTTTATACAAACATCCCTTCCATAAGAAATAGTGAAATTGATTCGGAGAACCCTTAAATTACAACCCGTGTCCTGAGGGATGTTGGGGAGATGTAATCCTCACAGACCGAATTTCAAGAACGTGAAACTACGTTTAATAAAATGGCTGTCTCAAAATTTTGATTGGATGTGTTTGGGGAAAAGATGGGCGTGAGAGGGGTTGGTTGCCCTCCAATCACTTTCGACTATTAAAAAGGTTACTAGCCCTTTGAATTTCCAATTGAATGAGTCTGTTTTGAAGCTTCTACGACAACGCCTTTTATAAAAACCTTATATGCCCCCAGGGCATAAATAAAAACCCTTGCCCTGAGGGTTGTGGGGGATTGTCCTCCTCAAAAACATATTTACTATCTGGAAATCAACTACGCTGAACGAAAAGGCTCTCTCAAAATTTTGATTGGATGTGTTTGGGGGAATGATGGGCGTGGGGGGGAGGGGGGGGGGCTAGTTGCCTCCAATCACTTTCGACTATTAAAAAGGGTACTAGCCTTTGAATTTCCAATCGAATGAGCCTGTTTTGAAGTTTCTACGACAACGCCTTCTATAAAACCTCATATGCCCCCAGGGTATGACTTAAAACCCTTGCCCTGAGGGTTTTGGGGGAGTATCCTCCTCGAAAACATTTTCTATTTGGAAATCAAGGATGCTGAACAAAATAACTATCTCAAAATTTTGATTAGATGTGGTTGGGGGAATGATGGGCGTGAGGGGGCTAGTTGCCCTCCAATCACTTTCGACTATTATAAAAGGGTACTAGCCCTTTGAATTTTCTATCTGGAAATCAACTACGCTGGACAAAATGGCTATCTCAAAATTTCGATTGGATGTGCTTGGGGGAATGATGGGCGCGGAGGGGGGGGGGGGTAGTTGCCCACCAATCACTTTCGAATATTAAAAAGTACACTAGCCCTTTAAATTTCCAATCGAATGAGCATTTTTTGAAGTTTCTACGACAACGCCTTCTATAAAAACCTTATATGCCCCCAGGGCATAACTTAAAACCCTTGCCCCGAGGGGTGTGGGGGAGTGTCCTCCGCAAAAAGATAATTTCTATCTGGAAAACAACTACGCTGAACAAAATGGTTATATCAAAATTTTGTTTGGATGTGTTTGGGGGAATAATGGGCGTGGGGGGCCAGTTAACCTCCATTCACTTTCGACTATTGAAAAGTGCACTAGTCCTTTGAATTTGCAATCGAATAAGCCTTTTTTGAAGCTTCTACGACAACGCCTTCTATAAAAACCTTATATGTCCCAAGGGCATAACTTAAACCCCTTGCCCCGAGGGTTGTGGGGGAGTGTCCTCCACAAAAAGATATTATCTATCTGGAAATCAACTACGCTGAACAAAATGGCTCTCTCAAAATTTTGATTGGAGGTATTTGGGGGAATGATGGGCGTGGGGGGGGGGGGGGGCTAGTTGCCCTCCAATCACTTTTGACTATTAAAAAGGGCACTAGTCCTTTGAATTTCCAATTAGATGAGCCTTTTTTGAAGTTTCTACGACAACGCCATCTATAAAACCTTATATGCCCTCAGGGCATAACTTAAAACCCTTGCCCCGTGGGTTGTGGAGGAGTGTCCTCATCAAAAGATATTTTCTATCTGAAAATCAACTACGCTGAACAAAATGGCTATCTCAAAATTTTGATTCGACGTATTTAGGGGAATGATGGGTGGGGGGGGGGGCTAGTTGCCCTCCTCTCACTTTCGACTATTAGAAAAGGGTACTAGCCCTTTGAATTTCCAATTGAATGAGCCTTTCTTTAAGTTTCTACGACACCGCCTTCTATAAAAACCCTATATAGACCCAGGGCATAACTTAAAACCCTTGCCCCGAGGGTTGTAGGGACGTGTCCTCCTCAAAAACATATTTTCTATCTGGAAATCAACTACGCTGGACAAAATGGCTATCTCAAAATTTCGATTGGATGTGTTTGGAGGAACGATGGGCGCGGGGGGGGGTTAGTTGCTCTCCCATCACTTTCGACTATTAAAACGGGCACAAGCACTTTGAATTTCCAATCGAATGAGCCTTTTTTGAAGTTTCTACGACAACACCTTCTATAAAAACCTTCAGGGCATAACTTAAAACCCTTGCCCCGTGGGTTGTGGGGGAGTGTCCTCCTCAAAAATATATTTTCTATCTGAAAATCAACTACGCTGAACAAAATAGCTATCTCAAAATTTTGATTGGACGTATTTGGGGGAATGAGGGGCGGGGGGGGGGGGCTAGTTGCCCTCCAATCACTTTCGACTATTAGAAAAGGGTACTAGCCCTTTGAATTTAAAATTGAATGAGGCTTTCTTGAAGTTTCTACGACAACACTTTCTATAAAAACCTTATAGATACCCAGGGTATAACTAAAAACCCTTGCCCCGAGGGTTGTAGGGAAGTGTCCTCCTCAAAAACATATTTTCTATCTGGAAATCAACTATTCTGAACGACAAGGATATCTCAAAATTTTGATTGGATGTGTTTGGGGGAATGTTGGGCGCGGGGGGGGGGGGGGTTAGGTGCCCTCCAATCTCTTTTGACCCCCCACGCCCATCATTTCCCCACATACATCCAATCAAAATTCAAAAAGGCTCATTCGATTGGAAATTCAAAGGACTAGTGCACTTTTTAATAGTCGAAAGTGATTGGAGGGCAACTAGCCCCCCACGCCCATCATTCCCCCAAACACATCCAATCAAAATTTTGAGATAGCCATTTTGTTCAGAGTAGTTGATTTCCAGATCGAAAATATCTTTTTGAGGAGGACACTCCCCCACAACCCTCGGGGCAAGGGTTTCAAGTTATGCCCTGGGGGTATATAAGGTTTTTATAGAAGGCGTTGTCATAGAATCTTCAAAAAGGGCTCATTCGATTGGAAATTAAAAGTGCCAGGGCCCGTTTTAATAGTCGAAAGTGAATGGAGGGCAACAACCCCCCCCCCCCTCCGCGCCCATCATTCCCCCAAACTCATCCAATCGAAATTCTGAGATAGCCATTTTGTCCAGCGTAGTTGATTTCCAGATGGAAAATATGTTTTTGAGGAGGACACTTCCCTACAACCCTCGGGGCAAGGGTTTTAAGTTATGCCCTGGGTGCATATAAGGTTTTTATAGAAGGCGTTGTCATAGAAACTTCAAGAAAGGCTCATACAATTGGAAATTCAAAGGGCTAGTACCCTCTTTAATAGTCGAAAGTGATTGGAGGGCAACTAGCCCCCTAACGCCCATCATTCCCCCAAACACATCCAATCAAAATTTTGAGATAGCCATTTTGTTCAGCGTACTTGATTTCCAGATAGAAAATGTTTTCGAGGGGGACACTCCCCCAAAACCTTCAGGGCAAGGGTTTTAAGTTATACCCTGGGGGCATATAAGGTTTTTATAGAAGGCGTTGTCGTAGAAACTTCAAAACAGGCTCATTCGATTGGAAATTCAAAGGCTAGTACCCTTTCTAATAGTCGAAAGTGATTGGAGGGCAACTACCCCCCCCCACGCCCATCATTCCCCCAAACACATCCAATCAAAATTTTTAGATAGCCATTTCGTTCAGCATAGTTGATTTCCAGATAGTAAATATGTTTTTGAGGAGGACACTCCCCCACAACCCTCAGGGCAAGGGTTTTAAGTTATGCCCTGGGGGCATATAAGTTTTTTATAGAAGGCGTTGTCGTAGAAGCTCCAAAACAGGCTCATTCGATTGGAAATCCGAAGGGCTAGTACTTTTTAAATAGTTTAAATTGATGGAAGGGAATCTAGCCCCCTCCCCCATTTCCATAAGTCCCCCAAACACATCCCATCAAAATTGTGAAATAGCCATTTTTTTCAGCGTAGTTGATTTCCAGATAGAAAAATTGTTTTTGAGGAGGACACTCCCCCACAACCTTCAGGGCAAGGGTTTTAAGTTATGCCCTGGGGGCATTTAAGTTTTTTATAGAAGGCGTTGTCGTAGAAACTTCAAAACAGGCTCATTCGATTGGAAATTAAAAGGGCAAGTACTCTTTTTAATATTCTAGCGTGATTTGAGTGCCACTCGCCCCCTCCCCTCGCGCTTCAGTCCCCCCAACACAGCCAATCAAAATTTTGAGATAGCCATTTTGTTCAGCGTAGTTGATTTCCACATCAAAAATATGTTTTTGAGGAGGACACTTCCCCACATCCCTCAGGGCAAGGGTTTTAAGTTATGCCCTGGGGGTATATAAGGTTTTTAAAGACGGCGTTGTCGTAGAAACTTCAATAAAAGCTCATTCAACAAGAAATTAAAAGGGCTAGTGCCCTTTTTAATAGTCGAAAGTGATTGGAGGGCAACTAGCCCCCCCCCCCACACCCCTCATTCCCCCAAACACCTCCAATAAAAATTTTGAGATAGTTATTTTGTTCAGGGTAGTTGATTTCCAGATAGGAAACATATTTTTGATGACGACACTCACCCACAACCCTCAGGGCAAGGATTATAAGTTATGCCCTGGGGGCATATAAGGTTTTTATTAAAATCCTTGTTGTAGAAACTTGAAAAAGGGCTCATTCGATTTGAAATTCAAAGGAATAGTACCATTTTTAATAGTCAAAAGTGATTTGAGGGCAACTAACCCCCTTTCTCGCCCAACTTTTCCCAAAACACATCCAATCAAAATTTTTTGACAGCCATTTTATTCAACGTAGTTAAAAGATTTGGAAATTAGGTCTTTAAGGATGACAACCCCCCCCCCCACAGCCCTCAGGGCAGGGGTTGTAAGTTATGCCCTGGGGGCATATAAAGTTTTTATTGAAAGCATTGTCGTAGAAACTTCAAAAGGACTCATTCAATTGGAAATTGAAAGGGCTAGTGCCTTTTTTAATAGTTGAAAGTGATTGGATAGCGACGAACGCCCCTCTCACGCCCACCATTTTCCCAAACCCATCCAATCAAAATTTTGAGATATCCCTTTTGTTCAACGTAGTTGAAAGTTCTTGAAATTAGATCTTTTAGGATGATAACCCCCTCAGAGCCCTCAGTGCAAGGGTTGTAAGTTATGCCCTGTGGCCATATAAGGTTTATATAGAAAGTTGTTGTATATGATTTATAGAAAAGATTTTAGTCTTCCTCAAATCCAATTTTTATATGTTTAAAAACTAAACGTTGACTTAAGATTAAATCAAAATGCACTGTGATAATGCTAATTCCCAATAAGACATCTCAGCTGTATCCCAAGAAAGACTGAAGGTATTATGTTCAAACGTTCGGGGCTACTTTTGCTCTTAAAATTTAACCAAATCCAAATAGCGTAGGTGTATCCAAGCTATCAGAGAAAGTAAACAGATTTTTTTGCGAATGGTATCAAGTTTTCCATTAGCCTACAAGTCAACTAGAGGAGTTGTAGAACTAAATAAAGCAGTACTATTTTTGTCCCGATTTTTAAAAGGGTGTATGTTGTTACAAATTGCTGAAATTATTTCTCTGGCATACAAATAGCAGGCCAAACTATAAAGTCTTAAAAAACGAAAAGTTTTAAAGCATTATTTTCTTTTTTCCTGAAAAGACTATGTCAATATAAAAGGAACAGAAATTAATTAAAAAAACTTTTTCCACAAAAAAAGTTTTTCAAAGAAAAGTAAAGAACTCCATTAAACAAAAATGAGCAAAACTAAAATCAAATAATCTACCAAGCGTGGAACTACCACAAATCATCATTGATAAATAAATGAAACCCAAAACGAACAGAAATTACAATAATTAACCGAGTCAAACTCAAAACGAGCAGAAATTAACATAAGTTGGGAGCAAAACCCCTATGCCTTCCCAAGGCCAGAAGAAAATTTGCACTTTACTGAAAAAATACAGAAAGAGGAGAGAAGGCCAAAAGCAGGTCAGTTTGCTTTTCAATCGTTTTCGGTTCTCAAAAAGAGCACAAGAACTTAGAATTTGCGATCAAATTAGCCCTCTTTAGCTGTCTTATACGAGGGCTATTCAGAAACTAGGGAACGTTTTAAAATAAAACAAAAACTAGGTACAGGAAAAATATTTTATTATATACATCTGAAAGAGTGACTAAAATGCTACTTTTCTACAAAGTCACCAAACAAATTAAGGCACTTATCGTAGCGGTGGACAGGCTTCGAAATTCCTTCGTCATAGAAATCCGCCACCTGCTATCTCAGCCACTCAAAGACGCACGCCCGGAGCTTGTCGTCGTCATCAAAACGCTGTGTCGCTTCTTCCAGTCGCTTCAGCCAGTTCTTCATCTTCAGGAACAAGTGAAAATCACTCGGTGCTAGGTCGGGACTGTAGGATGGATGTGGGAAAATCTCCCATTTGAATGAGTCAAGAAGTTCTGCAGTTCGATTTGCCGTTTGAGGTCATTGTCATGAAAAAATCAAATTTTTGACGATAACTTTCCTTGGCGCTTGTTTTGCACTGCTCTTCTCAGCTTGCGCAATGTTTGGCAGTACCGATAAGTGTTGATTGTTGCACCACGCTCGAGAAAGTCAATAAGCAGCACACCTTGCCTATCTAAAAAACAGTAGCCATAATCTTCCTCGCTCACAAGGTTTGCAAAAATGTTCTTGTTTTTTTTTTTTTGGGGGGGGGGGAACTCGTGTGCCCCCACTCCATGGACTGCAATTTTGTCTCGCAATTGATGTGTTTCACTCATGCCTCGTCACCCGTTACGATTTGATCCAGTAAAGAATCACCATGTGTGTGGTAGGCGTCAAGAAATGTTAAGGCTGCTCCAATTCGCTGACCTTTATGGAGGTCTGTAAGCATTTTTGGAACCCATCTTGCGCAAAATTTATGGTTGCCAAGCTTGGGAGTCACAATTTCAAACAAAAAAGTCCGTGAAACTTGTGGGCAGCAAAGTGAAAGTTCCGCTATTGTGAAGCGACGGTTTTCACGAATCTTCTCACCATTTTTGGCGAGAAGATCGTCTGTCATAATGCTCGGGCGTCCACTCCTCTCTTCATCATGCACGTTGTTTCGGTCATTTTAAACCGGATACACCATAATCGCACTGAACTTTCATTCATTACGTCGTTGCCACACTTGGCACAGTTGCCGATGAATTTCTACCGGTTTTTCACTAACAAAAACCGTATTACGGACCGCATTTCACAACTGGCGGTATTTGAAATTGCAGCGCACATTTTAAATTGGAATATTGGGAAAACGGGCAGTGTGGAAACGTTCTCGTTCTCACGGCTGGATGCCGACTGAAGCTACGAGCACGCGCATACCAAAATATACGTGATCGCCGCGTGTCTAGCGGCGTCAGACGGAAACGTTCCCTAGTTTCTGAATAGCCCTCGTACTACTTGTTTTAGGCGAAGAACCCTGATATTTTTTTTGTCCCTTTACGAATTTAACGGTATAGGCTTGAATATGATCAGAGAAGCATCTTCAAATTTCCACAATTTTTAGAAGTCTTTCTTGTATTGTATATTTCACTCTTCTCTGATTTTCCATTGTATTCATATTACATATTATTGACAAAACAACTTCAACTTCTATTTGGAATATTATTAGCGACAAAATACAAGCTAGAGAAAAAATACAAAAGAAAAATTTATACCCAAAATAGGGGAGTAGAAGGCAAGCTTTTCCATTGCTTAAGCTTAATATTGAACTGTTTCCAGTTATATCTCTTAGCGGAAGAATATGTCTCCGAATCTGTCTCTATTAGTAAAGCAGAAAAACTATGAATTGTCAGCCACGGTCTGGGATGCAAGGGGAAAGTCTATAAGATTTGGGCACTTCTAAAGAAAGGACAATCTATCTAAGTGCATAAGTACAGTAATAGGTACAATTCTGAGAAGTACTTAAAGCTGAGATTCCCCTTTACATTGAAATAGGGAAACGCCCAGTAGCAATCTTAGCGAGAGGATGTTAGAGGGCCGTATATAGGTAAGGCAAAAAGGGTTGCTAAAGATTATTTTCAATAAATACTTGACGAAGAAGAAACGCGTAACGGAAAATATAATTACAAAGGTAAGGTTGCGACACCTATAAGGCTAATTAAGTGCATAAGTACAATAATAAGTACAATTTTGAAAAGTACTTAAAGTTGCGATTCCCCCTTTATATTGAAGAAGGGAAACGCCCAGTTGCAATCTTAGCGAGAGGATTTTAGAGGGCCGTATAAAGGTAAGACAAAAAGGATTGCTTAAGATTATTTTTCAATAAAAATTGACAAAGAAGAAACGCTTAACGAAAAATAGAATTACAAAGGTAACGTTGCGACACTTCTTACTAGATCGACCAATATAAGGTAGCTTTTACTATGCTACCTGCAAAAACTTTTTTTTTAATTTTCAGTTTAATTATCACATTTTCCGTTTATTAAACCAAAGCAAAAGTGATAAAAATCTTTTATCCAAATCCTAACAGTTAAACAAGATAGCTTTATTCAACTTCACAAAAGAGAGCCCCATCCTTCGATTACGGTTGTAAGTCCTTAAATGGTCACATTCCGATTTTTATTATAAAAAAGAAAAAAAAGACAACAGAAGTTCTTCAAAGAAAAATAATTAGCTACATTAAATAAAGTGAAGCAGAAAAGCAGAAATTAAAAACAAGCAGAAATAAATTCAAATAATTATTCAAGCTCAAAACGAACATAAATAATCCAAAAATGACTAGCGAAAAAATTCAAAAATAATAAATGAAACTTAAAGGCAAAGAAATAAACTTAAAACGAACAGAAATAATCCAAAAATGACCAGCACTGTACCAAAAGTGGTTTGCACTGTACTGAAAGCAACTATTATTTTGAGCTGTGTTTTATTGGTCATAACATCCACAAAAAAGAACGAAAATCACCATAATAACCAATATTACTAAAAAGAATTAATGAATGAGATGGATATATCAAAGTTATGAAAGAAAAAACATTTAAAATGTATTTTATTTTCAGTAAAAGTAGAAATGACGTTCTGGTCTATAGAAAGCTCAAAGAACGTTAGGCCTTCTGTTTGTAGTAATTTTTTTTCGCGTTGGGTTCCATTTATTTATAGATAGTGACTTATGTTCATCTTTACACTTGAATTATTATTTGACTTAGTTTCTGCTTGTCTTTGGTTTAATTCACCTTTTTTTACTTTTCTTTGAAAACCCTCTTTTGTACACGACGATTTTCTAAATTACTTTCTGTTCGTTTTTAATAGGCAAAGTTTTTTTATTGGTTCATAAAAGGATTGTTTGCGAAGCTTTTATTTGTTTTCTCCATAAGAACAAAGATTTTGGCTTGCTATTTTTCTTTTGGACAACATGTTTCAACAAGTTCTAAAAATAGTTGTACTATAGAGCTTTGGGTGGGTGAGTACAGGAAAAAGTATTCAATCAATAGATTACAAAGATCTCCTATAGGGATGAGGTCATTCTGACTCCCATCAAGTTAGAGCCTTCAGTAAGACAAATAGAAATCGACCATCCTCTCAACATGCCCTGAAAGTTTGAAATTAATTCTCTTAGTCGTTCCTGAGATATCACAGATAAACCCTTTTAAAAAAGTTGGATGCACTAAGTGTCTTCTAATCTAATTCAACATCTCCCTCAATATACCCTGAAAGTTTCAAATTAAAGCCCTTAGCCTTCCCTGAGCTATTGCACATAAATCGTTTTGACTACCTGTCTGCACACAGTGTCTTAATATTTTGTTCAGCGTACCCCTCTACATACCCTGAAAGTTTCAACCCAAAGCCATTCCCGAGATACAGTAGATATGTCCTTCTGAGGACCGTGGATGCTCGATTTAGCACCGATTCCGACGACATACCATGAAAGTTCACTGCATGAAATGTTCCACATATGCCATTTTGACAATCTAGTTATACATAGTGCCTTTTGATTTAGTTTTACGTCTCGCACAGCTTTCCTCGGCAGTTTCAAATTGATACCCTATTCCGTTCCTGAGACATTGCATATATATCATTCAGACAACCTGGATGCACTTAAACTCTTTTGACTTAGATCAATTCTAGTTGTAGCAGCAGTAGATGCAGCAGCAGTCGCAGTCGCAAGTCATCAGAGCCGTGGATCGAATCACAAGTAATGGCAATTACAAGTGGTCACATTCGCAACAGTCCTAAGTAGTTACAGTTGTAATTGCAGTCGCAGAAACAAGTAGTCGCATTCACAGTAATAGTAGCCCTGAAAATTTCAGGTTCATAACTTAAGCCATTCGTAAGATATTGCACATACACCCTTTTAAAAACCTGGGCACACATTTTGGGGTTTGGTGTACTTCAACGCCCCCTCTAATATTTCTGAAATTAAAAGTTAATAGCTTTTTACCCCCCTTTGTTCCCCAAAACGCAAAAAAAAGAATGAAAAGAAATAAAAATAAACAATCTTTTGGTGTAGTTTTGGCCTTCTTAAGACCAGAACGTCATTAATGTATTACTGAAAACAAAACACCATTCTGGACATATTCGCTTTTATAATGTTACTAAATCCAAAATTGCTGAGACTTCCAAGAACGAAAATCAACATATAATAATTGTCAATTTACATTTCATTTGTTCATTTTTTGTAATCTTGGTTAAAAGGTTCTGCGACAACTCCTTCCGCGCGAAGTAGCTTGGACAAAACAACAACAACAAAACAAAACAATAATACATACAGCCCACTTCGCCTTTCACTTAGGTACCGCCCAATAATACTGCAGCATTTAAGGTAAAAAAAAGCATGGAAAATAAGTAGGTTGAGCAAGTCACTAAAGCTATTAAACTATTATGCACATATTTTGCGAAAAGAGCGCACGGATACATTTCGACTTTAGCGCTCTGTTGTTAAAAACACAGTTTTTTACCAAAAGGAATACATTTAAAAGTAATTAAATAATTTTACAATAATTTTTAGGAATTTCAGCACAAGTTCTTATTAGCCATGTTTATTATCTTTTATTTTTCTTTGTTAATGAAGAGAAAAAAAAAACAATTATTGCAAAAAGTAACCATAGTTGTTTAATAGGCATTTACATACGAGACGAAAATCAATTAATTTAAAAATACTTGAGCAATGAGACCTCTGTTGGCCTGTATTGGCTAGACGTGAAAGTTCATGGCCACAGCAACATTTCTAAATAGCAAGTAGAGGAGTAATAAAATAGTACTTTTCTAGGATTATGCTAAATGATTTTTTTTCGGCCTCATTTTCCGAAAGAAATTATTATGTTTTCGAATATAGGCTATTTTAAAAACGTTGAGTTTAGTGGGCCCAATTCTCCTGGCTATAATCGTGCATGAGACCAACTAAGAACTTGAAAAACTGGCACTAGAAACAGACCGTTAGTGAATACAATATCATTACTCACAAATATACAAAATGGAGGCTTCAGACCGATCCTATTTACTAGTTTAAAATTCTTACAAGGTTATCGGTAA
The DNA here is from genome assembly GCF_049724085.1 of Artemia sp. Qi Xiang Cuo. Lineage (NCBI taxonomy): Eukaryota > Metazoa > Arthropoda > Branchiopoda > Anostraca > Artemiidae > Artemia > Artemia sp. Qi Xiang Cuo. Next base: position 91,329,196 of record NC_142794.1, on the reverse strand, counting down.
TTTCATTTAGTAAGTAAGGTCAGGAACAGTCACATAATAATTCAAACTTATATCGAACAAAAGAAAAACTCAATCAATATATGAAATCCAAACGAATAGAAATTAATAGGAATAACCAAGTTAAAATTCAAACGAACAGAAATTTTCAACATTTTTGCCTCCTAAGCCTTCAAAATACTAGAGCATCATTTTTACTATACTAAAAACCATTTGGGTAAAGATTAAGGAGAAGGACACATTTGAAGAAAACCCTACAAAAATCCTTTAACTATTTTAATACAATTCATAATATTACTTATCTCATTCCTATAGGCGCATTACTTCACTTAATCCCCGTCTCCACAATAGAGTAATGGAAAGCTCACTGTACATTTTTACTAATTTTTTACAATAACAAGTGCCGATTAAAAAAACATTCGTCGTAAAATAAATGTTTTTGTTTTTAATAGGCAAATAATAGGCAATGTTTTAATAGGATTTAACAGGATAGTTTGATATAATAGGATAGTTTTGATATAATATAATAGGATAGTTTTTTTTTATAGGATTTGATAGGATAGTTTAGATAGGATTTAATAGGATAGGATAGTTTAATAGGATCATTTGATTTAATAGGATAGTTTTTAACAGGCAAAAAGATTGAGCCTCAGCATCGTGATCATTTTTGCCATTTTGGTTCGCAAAACAATAGATTTTCCCCAAAGATGGCCAAAACGCAACCTATTGAAATGCAAAGAAATCGGCTTAAAATAATCTAAAAACCAAATATTGAACTTCCCAGTTTCAGTAGTGGTATACGCAGAGTGGTTCTATCGCTTCTAAAGATGCAGGTAGTACATATAAAATGCAATTAGTATACACCGTTATTTGGTCACTATCTTGTATAAATTGAGATACTATCGTGACATCTATTTTGTTTTCCTAGGATACCAGTCACCACGCTGCATCCCGATTTTAGGTCCTGAAGTTTGCGAACTGGTACCATGATTTTAGATCCCAAAGAGACCCGGTCTGGATACCAGAGACTTGATTTTGTGAGGCCCAGAGTCGTATCCCTCACAATTAACTCATTCTAACTGTTATGCAAGACATAATCACACGCGTCAAATAAATTTTGAAGTAATAATAAATGAGTTTAATCTAAATCATCGGGATCATTGACTTACGCCAAGCCACTTGAGGCCAACAAAGCTACATACGCTCCTCCTTCATCCAAATCTACTCAAAGCCTCCCTCTTTACACCCTTCCTAGAAGTTCCAATTCCCCTTAAATTTTTCCTTACGACATCATCTGACCCAATTTGGGGACCATCTACTTTTCGTTTCGCTCTAGATGATTGGCCAACAAGGACAATACTTGGCAATCTGTCATCTTTCATCCACATAACATATCCTAACCATTTCAGCCTTTCTCTCATTACTGTCCAAGAAAGCGGGGTTAAACCACATTTTTCGTACAGGTTACTGTTTGAGACATGGTCAATCAGACGGGTACCCAAAAAAGTCCATAGACAATTTCTCTGGTAAACCTCTAGTAAATCCCTCTCCGTCTTTCGGAGCACCCACGCTCCAAAGCCGTACTTGACCCCTGTTATCACTGTAACTTCCAATATTCTAATCCTGGTTCACAAGCTTATCTTCCTTTTCTTCCAAACGTTTTTCAACTAAAAAAAAAACGCTCTGGACCCTGGCTATTCTAATTATAACATCTTCAGTGCATCCACCGTCTTCACTAATAATACTAGCAAGGTAAGAGAAGCCGTCAACTTGATCGATCTTCTCGTTACCCAACAACACCTCTTCACCTTCACTTTTTCCAAGTCTTAGTGACTTAGTCTTCTTAATATCAATTTTCAAACCTACTCTTGCACCCTGATCTAAACTTTTAAGCCGTTGAAGGTTTAAACGGGCTTGCTGATTTGAAAACTGTAGTTGTTCTTCTTCGAGTTTCGGTTCTTAAAAAAGAACACAACCTGTCACAGTGACAGAAGCTCGTTAAAAAAATATATGCAAACCAGTCCAGGATTAGGTCCAGGAAAAAGAAGTTCTTAAAACATTGGGGAAGAAAATTTCAACTTTAGCGTAAAAAGCGGAGGTTAATATCTTTAATAGGCATTGGCAAGCTTCGATACTATTCCATACATGAAGGGTGTTACTGGCTCTTCAACACTGTTTACGGCAAACTTCAGCTAGGACCAAATTGAGTTGGAATTAATCCGTATAAGAGGATGTCCCTTACTCCCACTCTTTAGGCTAAATTTTTACAGTCATATGCTGAAATCATCTATCAGTGCAACAAATACACCACCCGAATAAAGAGTTATAAGGTGCCCAGCTCCCCGATCTCCCAGGTCAAAATTGGGGCCTAATAAGCATGAAAATTCTCATGCTATAATTGGGCCCTTAGAGCGAGAATTCACACAACCCCCCATTGATAGCGAACGGGGAAGAGCTCTAAATTGCAACTCGCATTGGCGGAGTTCTGCAACATTCTACTAGTCTAATTGGTAGAATTGCCAACGCAACAGGGCACCAAGGACACTGGACCTCCGAGCTAAGTAAGTCTCCACGAAACACCAATGGATAGGGAAGATTAAAAACAGAAAATATTTTTACTACGGTGCTGGAGATATCCGACGTGGACTGGTGGTTGAGAGCCTGTCCCGATAAGTCCGCTAGTCTCCCAATCGAGCAAACTTCGAGCTGAAACTCAGTAACCCATTAAAAGCCTTGAATAGATGACCAGGCATGACGAAGAATAAGCAGAGATGAAAGCTGCGACACATGAGGTAGCTGAAGAGTGACTTGGCCATAAAAGACGAAAACAACGAATAGGATCTCTTACGAAATGGCCAAGGTCAACCAACTATACTGTGCCGTCTAACCAATTTGTTTGTTGCGGGTTTGGACAACTAAACTTTTCTGAAAGACTAAAAAGTGCGAATCCCCGGTCAACTATATAGAAAAAAGACAAAGCTGTCGCGCAAACTAAAGGGGTATTTACCAAGACAAACCTGATAAATATAGACCAACCCAAGAAAATCTTCTGCGTCATTCTTTTAAATCGATTATATAAAGCACAAGACGAGTTAACCCGTTCTGAACAGGCAGGCTCCATACCTGTGCTAAGACAGTGCGGAACAAATACTGACTATTCACCATTTCATCTGCATTCTCTCATCGTTTTTACCGATTTTATAGCTGCCTTTGGCTCTCTTATAAGGGATGGGCCATGAAGAGTTATGGCTGAAGATGGTACGCCACAAGAAGTCTTCGAAATACCACAAAGCGCGTGCGAAGATGCGGGGGCTTATATCTGGGTGGCAGGCAAAGCCACTTCTAAGTTTTCAGTAGAGTTTGGAGTAAAGCAATGATGTCCTTACCCTCCATATTATTCAACCACGTTATAGCCTGGATTGTGTATAATCATAGTCGTTCCTAGGGTTGGTGGTGCCCGAGGAAAAATTAATTACACAGCCTCCTTCCAACTCAAATATAAGCAAAATAGCCGAATCAAAGTGATATAATTTGATCGAAATTGGCCATCCTTAAGCCGCGTCACCCCCACCCCGGCGGCGCCGCGGGCAGCTGACGCAGTTGCCCCCCCCCCCTGAAACGTTTCTGTGTATAATACAATGAGGAACAGCAGCGGAATCGTTTTCAACACATAGATGGCTATTTCCAATCTTTCATGGATCTAGATTTGGCAGATAAAATTGGCATACTAGAATTAACCGTTCAAGATCTACCAGGTATGATCGACGACATCTCTAATGCTTCAAAGGGGATTAGATTCGCCGCCAGTAGTTCCTTAACTAAAATAATGGTTCTCAATTTATCTGATCCCTACAAAAGCACAACATGCCCAGAAGTCCCTGTTTGCAAACCAGCAACCTCCCAGAAACAAAACCAGGGGGTCAAAAGAACATTTGGCGAGACTCAAATAAGATTTGGAGCTATGAGAGGAGGGGGTTTCCAGATTCATGGTAGAAAATGGGACAAAGACTAGTTGAAAATCACTGGTGAAGCTCGAGCCGATTGCATAAACAGTAGGGGCTAAAAGGGAAAGGGCCTTCCTAGTTTTTTTTTCTTATTCTCGCTTGATTATTTAGAGACGCTAATAAGTAATCTCCATAAAATTCCTGGCCCTACAGTATTCGAGATCGAACTCGTGATCTCGTATTACCAAGAAGTAATTAATCCCATAGTACCGCCACAGCCCCCCTTCATACACGGAATAATTTCTGTTTTTTATGTTACAATATCCTTCTTTACTTTCTTTTGAAAAAAAAACTTATGTCCGAAGGACTATTTGTACTTTTTAGAACAACATTAATAAAAATTGCTACTTACTTGTTCCGTGAGAGGTCTGCATATAATAAATCTTGGTACACCTGAAGACCATTGTCAATACTCTTAATCCTATTGTTGCGAAGTGCAAGCCGCTAAAAAAAAAAAAAAAACGGAAAAAAACTGTTACAAGTGAAAAGGAAAAAAACAATCTCACCAGGGAATGCAAATGCAAAGTTATAATTCGTTGAAACGGAGGGGCCAGCAAACAGAACGATCATGATAAACAGAACTTAATAGTGTTCAGCATATTTCAATCTTCACAACAAAGATGAAAAATCGAAAGCCCAATGAAAAGAAGAAAGAAGCAATTTGGTAGCTGACAAAGCTATAAATTGATAGCAAAATTGTTGCCATTTAAATTCCAAATGTCTAATGATGTACATTTGGTGGCTCATTCTTTACTGATTCTGTAGTTTTGTTCCATGGTTAACCCATCTGGGGCTTACACATTAGTACACATACTTACAGAGTCACCCCACTTAACCCCCGTTCCAAGTCAAATAACCAGCTACAAAAGAACACGAACCCCTGTCCTCACGGACAAAGGATTTCAAGTCCAGCGTGCTAGCCGCTCGGTAAAACGGCCCTTGAAGGGGCCCAAAAATAAAAAAAATGATAACAACGAAATAAAACTATGTCATGCAGGGTATGTTTAAATTCTAAAAAAAAAACAAAAAAAAACTAGGAAACTTACCCGTTGTGTAAGTCAATGGAGATTCACTAACACTTTACTTCAGGTAAAATAATTAAGTTAAAACAACAAATCCTGAGCTTCAAATGGTGACAGCAGAGTGGATCATGCTCATGTGCGTTGCCTAGTAATTTTTTACCATTGTATATTTTCTGAGCAATTCATTCTTAGACTATGAATCAGTTAATGAACAACATCACCATCTTGGATTTGGTTGTGATTCTTCTTAACAGATTGAAATGTTTAGAATTTGAAACTTACCTTTGTGCACTGCGAATAAAAATACTATTTTTTAGGAAGGAAAGATAATACAACACATAAACAACATAAAGATAATAATTCACTACCTCCCCTAAAAAGTAACGGTTGGGGGTGACAGAGGAAACAAATCAGAGAAAAAAAGGGGGAGAAGATAAGTTCTCAAAAATGCTTTTAGCTGCGTTCTTTTTCCAATTGGATGTTCGCTATGATTCGCTTTCAACTTAATCTTATGATTTAACAGTTGTTAACGAATTTTACATTCGTTCCTATCTAGCGCACTAGTCTTTGTGCTTTTTCGTGTATTGAAAGAAACCTTTACCCAGAATTTTTTTTTTACTGTCATTTTTTCGATATAATTCGTACTCAAGGCTAAACAAGTTTGACTCAATAAATCGTAAATTATTTTTTAACTTTATCTTTAAATAGTCTCGAATGTCATAATCAGATATGAACAATTTGAAAACAAGCATGTTTTTATGTTTTAAATAAAGACCCGAACTTACCTGAACATAAGGGTTAAGAGTGATAGGAATGACATCTAGCCCTGCATTGTCACAAAAAACCTCCAATCTGATGTCATCGCAATAACAGGCACCAGGACATACTGCACTCACTGTAGACCATGTTGCATCTAGTGCTATAAACCAAATTAGCATCTGGATCCAGCACACTGGGGAGGAAACCATTATATACGAGTACACAACCTGAAAGTAAAATATTACGAAAATATCTGCCCATAGTTAGTTGGAGGGGAGTGGGGGATCACCATTAAAATTTTCTCGAAGGCATAGAAATTATGGCCCAATAACTCACTTTGATGTCTAATTTACTGCTGAAGAAAAATCTTCCGACTGGACTAACATACAGCATGGTTCCAAGAATATTTAAGGGGTTTTAATAAAACTAGATGAAGGCATTACAAGTTATACTTGTAGTTATATTCTCAACTCTCTAACTTTTGAAAATATTGGAATTCAATGTTGAAATTGCTTTACTGTCACTTTGACGACCAGTATTACATAGTTCATTTTACTTTTGTTCAACATCTCCCTCACTACAGACAAGGGTACATCGTTGCCTTTTATCTGATACTACTCCTAGGCCGGCCTGTTTGAACAACTGAGAAGAACATAATACGTAGTCTTAATGAAATTACTTGACGAACTTAACAAGCACAGGCAGCAACCTTCAAGAGGAAAAAACCTAAATACATGTTCGAGATTCCAGAAATCCGGTCCAACTTTATTCATATCTTGGATAATATTGGCTGCTTATGAACGTCCTTTATTAGCTGGTAAAAAAAAAAAAAAATTACGAATGATAAGGTTCACCGTAAACACCTCAGCAGTGACTGAGAGTGTTAAGTTGCAAATTTCAGGGCAAGTCAAGGGGATGTTGAAAAGTAGTCATTGACAACCAGACCCCCAAACCCTTATATCCTTTTTAGATACCCCCTTCTCAACTTTGACCAAAATTTTTAGAAAACCATTTTGTTCAAAATAGTCGAAATTTTTAATAACTGTGCCTCCGGGGATGAAAAGAACCCCACACCCCCGTAGCAAGGGTTGCAAATTATGCAATTTGCCCATTGTTAACATTTAGGATTTATTATTGGGAAAGGGGGAAATGTTTTATCCTGTATGTGCCCGAAAAGGCTAAGGGTATTAAAGTAAAACTTCAAGGAATGTTGAGGTGGAGGTTGAACTAAATCAAAAGACATTACATGCATCCCGGTTATCAAAAGAGTGTATCTGCAATATATAAGGAAGGGCTAAGAATATTAACTTTTAACTTTCAAAGGTACTACTACTACAGCCACAGCAACTAATCGCAGTCGCAGTAGTAACTACCGATTGCAATTACTTGCGACTGCAATTGCAACTACTTGTGACTGCGAATGTTTGTGATTACGACAACTAGAGACTGCGACTACGACTACTTTTGACTGCAACTTGGTACTATTAGTTGCCCCTGCGATTACGACTACTTGCGACGGTGACCACCTACGACTGCAACTATTTGAGACTGGGAAGGGAAATACTTGTGACTGTTGCAACTGCAACTACTTGTAGGGGCATCTGCGAATACTTACATCTGAGATTGCAAGTACTTGCGACTACTGATACTACTCTTATTACGATTACAACTTTGAGCGCTACCACTACGTCTTCTGCTACTACTATTAATAGTGAACTACATCAAAAGAATTTAAGAAGAAATTGTAACGGTTATAGATTACTGCAATATTCTAGGCATAAAGATCTAGTTATAACTGATAGGGTGTTCACATGATGGTAGGTCAGCTAACTTTATTGATTATGTTATTGTAAACCGAAGGCTGGCAAGAATCATACAAGATAACAGGGTATATAGGAGATTTGTTAGGATTTTCATAGGCAGGGCAATAGCGCTGCCTAAGTAAAGAACGATGTTGGCACAATGTATTATTTTTTTCCATACCCGGGCACTTCGTATCGAAGGAGTTGTCGTATTAACTTCGAAAAGGGCTCATTCGATTGGAAATTGGATTGGCTAGTGCCTTTTTTAATAGTCGAAAGTGATTGGAAGGCAACTAACACCCCTTCTACCCCCACCATTTCCCGAAACACATCCAATCAAAATTTTGAGATAGCCATTTTGTTTAGCGTAGTTGATTCCACATAGAAAATATGTTTTTGAGGAGGACACTCCCCCACAGTCTTAAGGTCAAGGGTTGTTAGTTATGCCCTGGGGCCATGTAAGGTTTTTATAGAAAGCGTTGTCGTAGAAGCTTCAAAAAAGGCTCATTCGATTGGAAATTCAAAGGGCTAGTTCCCTTTTTAATAGTCGAAAGTATATGGAAGGCAACTAACCCCCCTCTTACACCCACCTTTTCCCCAAACACATCCAATCAAACTTTTGAGATAGCCATTTTATTCAACGTAGTTTTAAGTTCTGTAAATAGGTCCTGGAGGATGACAGCCCCCTCACAGCCCTCAGGGCAAGGGTTGTAAGTTATGCCCTGGGAGTATATAAGGTTTTCATAGAACGCGTTGTCGTAGAAACTTCAAAAAGGGCTCATTCGATAAGAAATTGAAATGGCTAGTGCCCTTTTTAATAGTCGAAAGTAATTGGAAGGCAACTAACACCCCTTCCACGCCCACCATTTTCCAAAACACAAACAATAAAAATTTTGAGATAGCCATTTTGTTCCACGCAGTTTAAAGTTAATAAAATTATACCTTTGAGCAGGACACTCCCCCCAAAGTCTTCAGGGCAAGGGTTGTAAGCTATGCCCTGGGGGTATATAAGTTTTTATTGAAATCTTTGTCGTAGAAACTTCAAAAAGGACTCATTTGATTTGAAATTCAAAGGTCTAGCGACTATTTTTAATAGTTGAAAGTGATTTGAGGGCAACTAACCCCCCTCTCTCTCCCACCTTTTCCCCAAACACATTCAAACAACATTTTTAGATAGCCATTTTGTTCAGCGTTGTTGATTTCCAGATAGAAATTATGTTTTTGAGGAGGACATTCCGCAACAGCCCTCAGGGCAAGGGTTTTAAGGATTGGAGGACAACTAACCCCCCTCTGACGCCCACCATTCGAGATAGCGTTCAACGGAGTTGAAAGTTCTTGAAACTAGGTCTTTGAGAATGACAGCCCCCCCCCACAGCCCTCAGGGCAAGGGTTGTAAGTTATGCCCTAGGGCATATAAGGTTTTAATAGAACGCGTTGTCGTAGAAACTTCAAAAAGGGTTCATTCGCTGGGAAATCAAAAGGGCTAATGACCTTCTTTTAAATAGTTTAAATTGATTTTACGGTAAATACCACCTCGTATACTGCCACCATGTCCCCAAACACAACCAATCAAAATTTTAAAATAGCAGTTTTGTTCAACCCAGTTGAAAGTTCTGGTAATTATACCTTTGAGCAGGACATTCGCCCCACAGTCTTTAGGGCAAGGGTTATAAGTTATGCCCTGGGGGCATGTAAGATTTTTATTGAAATCTTTGTCGTAGAAACTTGAAAAAGGGCTCATTCGATTGGTAATTCAAAGGGCTAGTGCCCTTTTTAATAGTCAAAAGTGATTTGAGGGCAACTAACCCCCCTTTCGCGCTCAACTTTTCCCCAAACACATCCAATCAAAATTTTTAGATAGCCATTTCATTCAACGTAGTTGAAAGTTTTGGAAATTAGGTCTTTAAGGATGACAACCTATCCCCCATACATCCCTCAGGGCAAGGGTCGTAAATTATGCCCTGGGAGCATGTAGGCCTAAGGTTTTTTTTATAGAATGCGATGTTGTACAAACATCAAAAAGGGCTCATTAAATTGAAAATTGAAAGGGCTAGTGCCCTTTTAATAGTCGAAAGTGATTGAAGAGCAACTAACCCCTCTCTTATATCCACCATTTCCCCAAAAACATCCAATCAAAATTTTGAGATATCCATTTTGTTCAACGTAGTCGAAAGTTCTGGAAATTAGGTTTTTTCGGTTAATAGCCCCATCAGAGCCCTCAGTGCAAGGGTTGTAACTTATGCTCTGGGGGCATATAAGGTTTATATAGAAAGTTGTTGTAAAAAATTTCAAAAAGGGCTCATTTCTTTTGGAATTGAAACTGCCCTTTTTAATAGTCGAAAGTGAGTGGAGAGTAATTGACCCCCCTCTCACGCCCACCTTTTCCCCAAACAAATCCAATCAAAATTTTTAGATAACCATTTTGTTCAACGTAGTTGAAAGTTTTGGAAATTAAGTCTTTAAGGATCATCTCCCCCCCAGAGCCCTCAGGGCAAGGGTTGTAAGTTATACCCTGGGGGCATATAGGGTTTTTATTGAAAGCGTTGTCGTAGAAACTTCAAAAGGGCTCATTCAATTGGAAATTGAAAGGGCTAGTACCTTTTTTAATAGCTGAAAGTGATTGGAGAGCGACTAACGCCCCTCTCACATCCAAAATTTTCCCGGACACATCCAATCAAAATTTGGAGATATCCATTTTGTTCAACGTAGTTGAAAGTTCTTGAAATTATGTCTTTTAGGATGATAACCCCCTCAGAGCCCTCAGTGCAAGGGTTGTAAGTCAATCCCTGGGGACATGTAAAGTTCAAATAGAAAGTTGTTGTAGTAATTTCAAAAAGGGCTAATTTGATTGGAAATTGAAATTGCCCTTTTTAATAGTCGAAAGTGAGTCGAGGGTAACTAACCCCCCTCTAACGCCCACCATTTCCCCAAAAACACTCAATCAAAGTTTATAGATAGCACTTTTGTTCAACGTAGTTGAAAGTTCTGGAAATTATATATTTAAGGATGACAAACCCCCCAGAGCCCCAAGGACAAAGGTTGTAAGTTCTACCCTGGGGGTATCTAAGGTTTTTATAAATAGAGTTGTCGAAAAACTTCAAAAGGGGCTCATTTAATTTGAAATTGAGAGGCCTAGTACCCTTTTTAATAGTCGAAAGTGATTGGAGGGTAACTAACCCCCCTCTTACGCCCACCATCCCTCCAAACACATCCAATCAAAATTTTTCGATAGCCATTTTGTTCAACGTAGTAGAAAGTTCTAGAAATTAGGTCTTTGAGAATGACACCCCCCGCAGCCCTCAGGGCAAGGGTTGTAAGTTATGCCCTGGGGACATATAAGATTTTTTATTGAAAGTGTTGTCGTAGAAACTTCAAAAGGGCTCATTTGATTGGAAGTTGAAGGGGCTAGTGCCATTTTTAATAGTTGAAAGTGATTGGAGAGCGACTACCGCCCCTCTCACGCCCACCATTCCTCCAAACACAACCAATCAAAATTTTCAGATAGCCATTTTGTTAAACGTAGTAGAAAGGTCCGGAAATTAGGTCTTTGAGAATGAAAACCCCCGCAGCCCTCAGGGCAAGGGTAGTAAGTTATGCCCTGGGGGCATATAAGATTTTTATTGAAAGTGTTGTAGAAACTTTAAAAGGGCTCATTTGATTTGAAACTCAAGGGACTAGGGACATTCTTAATTGTTGAAGGGAAATGGAGAGCGACTAATACCCATCTCATGTCCGCCATTTCCCCAAACACCTTAAATAAAAATTTTGAGAGTGCCATTTTGTTTAACGTAGTTGAAAGTTCTGGAAATTAGGTCTTAGAGGATGAAAAACACCCTTACAGCCCTTAGGGTAAGGGTTGTAATTTATGCCCAGGGGGCATATAAGGTAATTATAGAAAGCGTTGTCGTTTCAAAAAGGGCTCATTCAATTGGAAATCGAAAGGCGTAGTGCCCTTTTTAATAGTCAAAAGTGATTGGAAGGCTTGACTTTTTTATAGTAAAGATCGATGTGGGTATAATGTATCATTTTTGTTGTTGTTGTTGCTTAGACCACGGCACTTCGTATCGAGGGAGTTGTCAGGGGAACTTCGAAAAGGGCTCACTCGATTGACAATAGAAATGGATGATGCCTTTTTTAATAGTCGAAAGTGATTGGAGGGCAACTAATCCCCCTCCCACGTTCACCCTTCCATTTGCCCATTATGTTTAAAAAGTAAATGCTGCCTTAAGATTAAATCAAAATGCACTGTGTTAATGCTAATTACCAATAAGGCATCTCAGCAGTATCCCAAGAACCACTGAGGGTATTATGTTCAGACTTTCGGGGCTACTTCTGGTTTTAAAGTTTAACCGAATCAAAATAGCGTAAGTGTATCCAAGCTATCAAAGAAAGTAAACAGATTATTTTGCGAAGGACATCAACTATTCGATTTCAGGTCAACTAGAGGAGTTATGAAACTAAATTAAACACTACTATTTGTGTCCAGATTTTTAAAAGGGTGTATGTTATTAAAAATTGCTGAAAATTTTCCTTCAGCATACAAATAGCCGCCAAACTATAAAGCCTTAAAAAAAAGAAACGATCTAAAGCAGTATTTTCTTTTTCCCTGAAAAGACTATGTCAATAGTCTTATTTATTTAGTTTTGTCCCCTCCCCCCCCCTTTCTTGACCAGTTTTTTTCTCTTTTATTGATTTAGTGTAGTTGAATTATTGACACTTTTTTAGGGTCCCCTTTAATTTATATGTATTTGTCTCACTCTTTTTTTTTGTGTATATTCGCGTATCCCCCCCCCCTTATTTTTATGTCCGTTTTAATTCTTTTTCTGATTTGTATTTGTGTAAGCTTAGTTTGACCAGTTTTTATCTTATTAACTTTTTTTTTAATTATTGACTTTTAAATGATTGTTCATTACGATTTTTCTATTGCGTTGTTGTTTTTTGCATTTACCAGTTTTAGTGCAACCATTTAAGTAGAATGGCCCCTATTGATACAGAACGAACACCCTGCTGCCACCTACAACTTTTTTTTACATAATTTATGCATGTTTTTATGTCTGTTCGTTGTCAGTGAGAATGGAAAAACATGAATTTTCTCACTTTGATGGATGTTTTCTTGGATGGTTATGTGTGTTGGTCAATTTATTTGATGTTTTTCATGGATATCAACAGCAATTCATGTCTGTTTTCCTGGTTTTTAGCAGTGAGAATGAAAAAACAGGAACTTTCTAACATTTATGGATGTCAACAGCAATTTATGTCTGTTTTATGGTTTTTGTCAGTGAGAATGAAACAACATGTATCTTCTTAATTTGCTGGATTTCAAAAGCAATATATGTACTTTTTATGTTTAGTTTTTAGTGAGACTGTACATGCTCTACATGAGTGTTATGATTTTCTTTGTCGAACCTACATTGAGCCCTTAAGGAGAATCCTCGGTGGGTGACTTATTGAGTGACGATGGGGGAATTAAGAAACAAACAAGGTTTCTTTGATCTTTAGGTGAACCAAACCTGAGAAATTTATTTAAATAATCTGCGGGGGACGTATTGGTTCACGAAAGGGAACTTAAGAAACAAACATTATGGCTTCTTTAATCTTAGGTCTGAGGGATAAACGTTCTTTAGGTCAGAGAGAAAAATTAACATTCTATTTTTAAATAGCGCTTCATTGATCTTTAATGTCAAGAATTAGAAATGACATCACTTGTTATCTTGAAATTATCCGGGAGTCTAAAGAGATAGCAATTATATTTTTAAATAAGGCTTCACTGAGCTTTAAGTCGGAGAGATAAATTGATATTCTAACGAAACCTTATTAGTGTAGCTAGGAACTTTTATGAGATGAAGAGATTAACGAAGGTCAGGCTCTCCTAAAAGTTTGAAATGTGCCAGCGCAGGGATGACAAAAACAAAAGGAACACGCTGAAATTACGTTTAGGGATTATTTGGGCGAAACCGTTTTAGACAGGTTATGGAGTTATTTCGGCGAAACAGTTAGAGACATTTTAAAAGATGATTTAAAAGATGATTTTAGAAGAGGTTTTGAGTGTGGTCGTTATAATACACAAGTTTCATTTGAACAGTGTTGTGAGGTCCCCTTACCACAACCCCAAAGGGTTCTGTTTCCCCCACCCCAACCCCGAAGGAACCCCCCCGGCCTCAAAGGTTCTCCGGAGTACCCAAGGGCCCCCGGCGCCCCAAACGCTTCTGAGCCACCCGTTTAATACTTTTTTAAGGCTTTATTATTTCTTTTAAGAAAAAATTCATATTCTATTGAATTATTTCAGCGAAACATTTAGAGACGTTTTAAAGGATGATTTTTGAAGAGATTTTAGAAGAGAATTTGAGGATGAAACTCTGAGGTCGGTATGATTTGGGATGGTTAATTTGCTATTTTTGACTTTTCTGAGCTAGGTTTCTTAGCCTTTCATATGTGTGTGCTGTCAGAAAATTATTATATGAGATTTGAAGTCTGCGTTTTGGACTTTTCAGAGCTAGTATTAATACTCTCTCATAGGTGTTTGTTTTCTGAAGCCTATAGTTTGAGGTGAGTAGTTTTCAATTTCACTCTTTTCATAGCCAGATTTCTTAGTATTTCGTAGCTGAGTGTTGTCTTAAACCTGTGATTTGGTTTTTGTAGGTTTCTATTTTTTGACCTTTCATAGCCAGATTTCTTAGTCTTTCGTAGGTGTGTGGATTGTAGGTGTCTGAAATCTATTATTTGGTTTGGGTGGATTGCTATTTTGGACTTTTCTGAGCTTGATTTCAGACCCGTTCAGAGGGATGTGTTGACTAACACATCTGATTTGCGATGAGTGGTTTGCTTATTGGACTTTTCAAATCATGGTATCTTACCTTTTTATATGTGTCTTGATTATTAAAAAAATTAGTTGGGATGCTTAATTTGCTATTTTTTTACTTTTCTGAGCTGTGTTTAATATACTTTCATACTTGTATGTTGTCTGAAAAGTATGATTTGGGAGGTGTGGTATGCTATTTCAGACTCTTCTGAGCTAAGGTTTCATAGTATTTCGTAGGTGAATGTTGTCTGAAATCAATAGTTTGGGATGAGTAGTTTGCTATTTCAGACTTTTATGAGCTAGGTTTCTTAGCCTTTCGTAGGTGTGTGTTGACTGAAACTTATAATTTGGGATATGTAATTTGATATTTCCGACTTTTCATAACCATATTTCTTAGTCTTTCATAGGTGTGTGATGTCAGAAACATATGATTTTGGTTGTTTGGGTTGCTATTTTTTTAATTTTCTGAGCTGGATTTCTTAGCATTTCGTAGGTGTGTGTTGACTGAAACCTATGATTTGGGATGGTTAATTTGCTATTTTTTACTTTTCTGAGCTAGATTTCTTAGCCTCTCATAGGTGTGTGCTTTCAGAAAATTATGATTTGGGAGGTGTAGTTTGCCTTTTTGGACTTTTTAAAGCTAGGACTCTTAGTCACTCAGAGGTGTGTATTGTCAGAAACTTCGAGTTTGGGGTGAGTATTTGGATATATCAGACTGTTATGAGCTAAGGTTTATTAGTATCTCATAGGGGACTGTTGTCTGTAACCTATTATTTGGGATTTGTAGATAACTCTTTCTGGCTTGTCTGAGTTAGAGTTCTTTGTACGGTGTAGTTGTGTGGTGTCTGCAACCTATGATTTGGGATAAGTGGTTTTCTTTTTGGACTTTTCTGAAACTGTATTAGGTATGTGTTGACTGAAACCTATGATTTGGGATGTGTAGTTTGCTATTTTTGATTTTTCTGAGCTAGGTTTCTTAGCCTTTCATAGGTATGTGTTATCAGAAAATTATGATGTGGGTTGGATAGTTTGCTAGTTAAGGCTTTTCTGAGCTTACGCTTCCTAGTATTTGGTAGGTGAATGTTATCTGAAGCCATTAGTTTGAGATCAGTAGTTTAATATTTTTGACTTTTCTAAGCTTGGCTTCTTAGTCTTTCGTTGGTGTTTGTTTACTTAAACGTATGATTTGGGAATTATAGTTTGCTATTTTTCACTTGTATTAGCTGTATTTATTAGCCTTTCTTAGGTGTGTGTTGACTGAAACATATGATCGGGATGAGTGGTTTGCTATTTTTGTCTTTTCTGAGCTAGATTTCTTAGCCTTTCATTGGTATGTGTTGTCAGAAAATTAAGATTTGGGATGTGTAGTTTGCTATTTGAACCTAACCAAACCTGACTCAACGCAAAAGTTTAGTATAAAGTAACATGATACCCCATTATAATTTAACCTAACCTAACTTAAATATATAGATATGTTTATCTTTCTTTGTTCATATTTGCCTTTATTTAGCTAAACCGCGGTGGGTGGTGGTTAGACAAATGAGGTTGTCGAATTGTCTTTAATAATAGAACGAGTCACTCATTTTGTAATTTAAAAATTTGATTGGTAAATCCATAAGACAAAGGAGCTAAAATTTAATTTAAAATTAGAAAAGAACTTTAAATTTTTCATCTCTTTGAGAAAAACCCAGAACTGAAGTGGTGCCTTTTTATTTTCTTGGAAAAATTAGAAGAGAACTGAATTTTTTATGTCTTTGAGGAATTAAGAACTGAAGTGGAAGCTTCTATCATTTTCATTGGTAAAATTCAGAATTGAGCTAACTTTTTTTTACTTTTTTAAGAAAATTCAGAAAAGAACTTGAACATTTTGCACTTCTTCGAGAAAACTCAGAATTAAAGTGATGCTCCTTATATTCATGTCGAATATTCAATTCAAAGTACTACTTTTTCTATCTTCTATTAAACATTTGGAACAGAACTTTAAATTTTTTATCTCTGCAAAAAATCGGTAGTGAATTTAAGAAAATTAGAAATAAAGTGAAACTTTTTATTTTCACTGGAAAATAATCAGAATCATACTATAAATTTTCCTATCTTCTACAGAAAAATTTAGAACTGGACTTTAATTTTTATATGTCCTAGAGAAATTAATAATGGAAGTGGAAGGTTTGTTCATTTTAATTTTTAAAATTCATAATTGAGTTAACTGTTTTCTGTTATTTAAGAAAATTCAGAAGAGAACTTTAACAATTTGAACTTCTTCAAGAAAACTCAAAATTAAAGTTGAATTCCATATATTCTTGTTGAATATTCAAAATCAATATATAACTTTTTCTATCTTCTATGAAAAATTTGGAACAGAACTTTAAATTTTTCATCTCTTTGAGAAAAATCAGAACTGAATTTAAGAAAAATTATAAATAAAGTGAAACTTTTGATCTTATTGAATGAAATAAAGAACTGAAGTGGAAGATTTTTATTTTCTCTGTAGAAATTAGAATTGAATTGTGTTCTTTGGTAAAATTCAGTAGAGAACTTGAACTTTTCTTCACTTCATTTTAGAGAATTTAAATTGAATTAAAACTTTTAATCGTCCGTGAAAATAATCACAAGTATAAGATAAATTTTTCAATGCCCCGGCAAAAAATTTAGAACTGAACTTTAAATTTCTTTATGTCTTTGTGAAAAAATGAATTGAAGTGGAAGATTTTTGTTTTCTCTGGAGAACTTAGAATTGAAGTGTGTTCTTTGGTAAAGTCCAGAAGAGAACTTGAACTTCCCTTGACTTCGTTGAGAAAATTTAAAATTCAACTAGAACTTTTTATCTTCCGTGAAAATAATCACAAGTATGGTATTAATTTTTATATCTTCCACCGAAAAATTAGAATTGAACTTTAAATTTCGTTATGTCTTTGTGAAATAAAGAACTGAAGTGGAAGATTTTTGTTTTCTCTGGAGAAATTAGAATTGAATTGTGTTCTTTGGTAAGGTTCAGAAGAGAACTTGAACTTTTCTTCACTTCGATGAGAAAATTTTAAATTGAACTAGAACTTTTTAACTTCCAGGAAAATAGTCACCATTATTGTATTACTTTTTCTATCTTCCACCGAAAAATTTAGAATTGAACTTTAAATTTCTTTTTGTCTTTGTGAAATAAAGAAGTGAAGTGGAGGATTTTTGGTTTCTCTTGAGAAATTAGAATTGAGTTGTGTTCTTTGGTAGAATTCCGAAGAGAAATTGAACTTTTTTTCTTCAGTGAAAAGCTTGGAACAATATTTAAATTTTTCATCTCGTTGAGCCAGATCTGAACTAATGTGAAAATTTTTTATATTATTCGGAAAAAATAGAAATGAACAATGACTAATTTCTTTTTCGTTGTGAAAATTCAGAAGAGAACTTGAACTGTCCTTCACTTCTTTGATAAAATTTTAAATTTAAATATAGCTTTTTATATTCCGTTAAAATATTCACAGTTATTTAATTACTATTTCTATCTTCCACCGAAAAATTTATAATTTAAATTTAAATTTATTATTTTCTTAGTTATATATGTATCTGTATAGGAAGATTTTTATTTTCTCTGGTGAAATTAGAATTGAAGTGATTTCTTTGTTAAAATTCAGAAGAGAACTTTAATTTTTCGTCACTTTATTGAGAAAATTTAAAATAGAACTATAACTTTTTATTTTCCGTGTAAATATTCACATGTATGGTATTGCGATTTCTATTTTCCTCCGAAAAATTTGGACTTTTAATTTAAATTTCTTATTGGGCACATTAGAATTGAATTGTGTTCTTTGGTAAAATTCAGATTAGAACTCGAATATCCACGTTCAAAGTATAACTTTTCCTATCTTATATAAAAATTTGGAACATAACTTTAAATTTCCTCATCTCATTGTGAAAAAAATCTGAAAGGAAGTGGAAATTTGTATATTATTTTGGCACAATAGATTTGATCAATAACTTATTTCATTTTCATTGAGAAAATTCAGAATCGAAGTTGAACTTTTCTCCGGGAAAATATTTTGAACATAACTTTAAATTTTTCCATATCTATGAGAAAAGTAAGAATTAAATTTAAGAAAATTAGAATTAGAGTGAAACTTTTTATCTTCGTAGAAAATAATCACAATCATAGAATAACCTTATCTATCTTCTACGGAAAAATTTAGAAGTGTCCAACTCAGAAATGCCTGAAATAGTATTTCATATAACTCAAATCATAATTTTCTGAAAGCACACACCAATGACAGGCTAAGAAATCTAGCTCAGAAAAGCCTGAAATAGCAAACTACTCATCCCAAACTATTGGTTTCAGACAACAAACACCTATGAACATCAACAAACATCCAAGAAAACATCCATCAAAGTGAGAAAATTCCTGTTTTTCCATTCTCACTGACAACGAACAGACATAAAAACATGCATAAATTATGTAAAAAAAAGTTGTAGGTGGCAGCAGGGTGTTCGTTCTGTATCAATAGGGGCCATTCTACTCATTTATATTGTCGACTCCGAAATCTGAATTCAGCCCTTTGTGGGCTTGTGATAGTGATCTTTTTGAAATAAATATCTTATCTTATCTAAAAAAGGCCAGAAAAAAATTTGCACTTTACTGAAAAAAAAATACAAATGAATGTGCATTGTCAGTTTAATATACATATACTGATATTTAGTAATCAAAATGTTAATATTATTTGATTTATTAAAGTTATAAAAGTAAAAACATTTATATTTTTTACGGCTTCAGGTGCTGATAGTGTAGTAAATAAGTTTTTTTTCTTATATGGTGGCAGTAAAGCTTGAGATAAATTACTGAAGATTAAGAAGATGAGTTTAGGAAAAGGGGAAGTACCTTTACGAAAAAGCTATTTTAGAAAAACTTAAATTTGTAATCTCTCTATAAGAAAGGTGATAAGAATGAGTGTAGTAATTATAGGCATTAAGTTGCCATAGGCATTCAGTGTAGTAAGGATATTTATATTTTTTAGACCTAAAGATGTTATAGATAAAGTTTTAAGGGAGGAACAGTGTGGTTTTAGGAAGGAGAGAAGATGCGTTAACCAAATTTTCACTCTTAGAATAATAATTGTGAAGTGTCTGAGTCATCAGACACCTTTAGCCCTTGGAGTTATAAATCTTTAAGAAAAATACCTTTTTTTTCACTAAAGAAGAGCTGTAGCGAAGGGTCTATCCTTGTATGATATACCAGATAAGTACACTAAATTGATTAGTGCTATATACGAGAATAACATTGCTGCGGTTGAGGAAGGAATTGAGGTTGGTAGCTGGCTTTGTATAGAGCAAGGAGTGAAGCAGGGTTCCGTTCTACCCCTAATTATATGGATCATTTTGATGGACTTTGTTTTAGGGATCACAGCAAAGACCATGGGAGAGAAGAGAATCAAATGAGAAAGTAAAACTTTCTTAAACTTAGATTATGCTGATAATTTGAGCATTCTAGATGAAAGTGTAAGCAAAACGAATGAATCTCTGGAGGTTTTGAGAGTTGGGGGTGCAAGAATAGGTTTGAAAATTAAAGTTAAGAAAACTAAGCAGCTAAGTGAGGGAATAAGTGAAGGTGAAGTGGGTAATATTGCGTAACGAGAAGATCGATTATTTGGACAGCTGCACTTGCAGAAGTAATATAATTAGCAAAAACGATGGGTGCAGCGACGATTTTATAAGTAGAATAGCCAAGCATATGTTCTTTCGCAGTTGAAAAAAGTTTAGAAGAATAGAAAGGTAAGCACACGAACCAAGATTAGAATATTGAAAGCTATAGTGATGACGGTGGTCAAATATGGTTCTGAAGCGCTAGCGCCATGAAAGATGGAGGAGGATGTTTTAGATGTTTACCAGAGAAATTGTCTACGGACTGTTTTGAGTACCCGCCTCACTGACCCCTATTCCAAACAGTACACAGTAACCAGTACGAAAAAGGTGGTTCAATCCCACTTTTCAGAACTATAACGAGAGAAAGGTTGAGATGGCTTGGACACGTTCTGTGGACGAAGGCTGACAGATTGCCAAAGAATGTCCTTGTTAGCCCCCCATCTAGGTCCAAGATATGCAGGTTGTCCCCGAATAGGAATGGAGCAGATCATAAGGTAAGATTCAAGGGAAATTGCAACTTTATGGGAGGATGCAAAGAGGCAAACTTTGAATAGACTGGGATGGAGGAAAAGCTTTCGAAGCAGTATCAACCTCGGGTGGCTTGGTGCTGTCAGGGCCGGATTTAAATCTTTGACGCCCCTAGGTCCGAGCATTTTGGCACCCCTAGGCCCAAGCAATTTTTTCTAGGGGGAGGGGGAGACACAGAGATTTACGGGGAAATACCCGAAAATTCGGGGATAGTGGAAGCCCTGAACAGAAGGCAACTGATGAGCGAGGAGCCAGGAAAAGTAATGCAAGAGAGAGGTGAAATTGAGCTCTCATGTGCTATTCTTGGGAGACATTTGACAGTTTACAAGCAGCTACGAAATTCCTGTGTTGTTTTAAAATTACTTTTTTTCTGTGAATAAGCAGCGCAGCAGCAAAGTACACCCAGCACTTTGACGATGATTCACATCAGTCAAGTTTTTGGTAAGAAAAAAAGCGCTCAGTGTTTTTTTTGCGCTCCTCGGCATTGTGCGCCCCTAGACCCGGGCCTATGCGTAAATCCTGGCCTGGGTGTTGTAGTGATGGGTCTGTATATCACTATAGATGGGCAATAACCATCTATAGGGCAATAGCCATTTCAATTTCTAATCGAATGAGCCCTTTTTGAAGTTTCTACGACAACACTTTCTATAAAAACCTTATATACCCCCAGGACAGGGCATAACTTACACCCCTTGCCCTGAGGGCTGTGGGGGGGGGGAGGCTGTCATTCTCAAAGATCTAATTTCCAGAACTTTCAACTCCGTTGAACGCTATCTCGAATGGTGGTCGTGAGAGGGGGGTTAGTTGTCCTCTAATCACTATCGAATATTAAAAAGGCCACTAGCTCTTTGAAATTCCAATCGAATGAGCCCTTTTTCAAGTTTCTACGACAATGCCTTAAATAAAAACCTTACATGCCCCCAGGGCATAACTTAAAACCCTTGCCCTGAGGGCTGTGGGGGAGTGCCCTCCCCATAAACATAATTTCCAGATCTTTCAACTACGTTGAACAAAATGCTATCTCAAAATTTTTATTGGATTTGTTTGGGGAAATGGCGGGCGTGTTAGTTGCCTTCCAGTAACTTTCGACTATTAAAAAGGCCACAAGCCCTTCCAATTTCCAATGGAATGAGCCCTTTTCGAAGTTCCTACGACAACTCCTTCGATACGAGGTGTCCTGGTCTAAAGAAACCAAAAAATAATAATTGTGCCAACATCGTTCTTTACTGAGGCAGCGCTATTGCGCTGCCTAGGATAGCCAAACCTTCTTAAACTTTTTGGTGCCATATCTTTTAGCTTAATTTTGATGATTTTTTACATTGTTTTCTTCTTATTTTTTTTTTAATTTGGCACCCGATACTGCCAAAAATTGCAGAACTTCATACGGAAGTCTTTTCAACATAAATGGATTTACATTTTTTTTTTTTTTTAAAGTTTTAAGATACTTCTTGTGTTTGAATTCCTCTTTTTCCCGTTCCTTAGCACTTTTCAACGAAACTAAAGAGAAAACAAATGAAAATCTCAAATTAGGAAACCTTATTTTCCACAAGCGGGGGGGGGGGATTTTCCGGGGGTAAAAGCCTCGAACCATATAAATACATTATCTTTATAAAACTTGTTAGCAAAATGGACGAACACTAAGATTTTATTTTCCTGACGGAATTTAGTAAAAACGCAGCCATATTTAGTCTTGGTTTTCCAATGAGCTACGAAATCTAAAGAATCATTTAGTAGGCTGCGATTCCAAGAGCTCCTCAAGGATATACTCTAGAACCGCCAATAGCAGACTAATTTCAAAGTCGCTATACGCACCTAAATTTCCAAATTATCTGTATGTCTCAGGAATGGCCTCCGATCGTGGATCGTATGAGACCAATAATCTGTTCAAAGTATAACATGGAGGTAAATACAAAATGATAGCTGCACTATCTCAGGAATGGCTTGGGGTATCAAGTTGTCACTTTCAGGGAGTGTTCAGGGGTATATAAAAGAAACAGGGAGATGACTCTTTTTGTTGGGGGAGGGGCAGCTAAAATTTTAATGCCCCTGATCTACAGAATTCGTACAACAAATCTGTGGGAGTGCACTCTGTGGGACCTATCATCAATTCGTGGTTTAGAATCACAATAATTTATCACATGTATCACATGTGTATCACATGTGATCACAATAATTGTTCACATGTGAATCACATGTGAATCACAATAATTGTATCACAATAATTTATGTTTCGCTAGATGATTAAAACGTTGTGTCAACAATATCCTGGCTATGGAAGTTGGCTTCGAAGTTGAGAATTTTAGGGGGTGTTGTGGGGGGGGTAAGGGAGCCTTGACTATTGACTTGCGGAGAGGGAAAAGGGGCGACTCTTAAAAAGAATCCAGGAGCACCTTGGTTTATTTAATAGAAAAATGAAAAATTTTCTTTTGGGTCTTGGTTCATAGATGATTTTTTTCTTTCCTTTTCTTTCCTTTTTTTTGGTCATTTTATGATTAGAGGTTGGTCATAATTTTGTTGTTTGCTTATTGTTATTTATTTCCATTTTTTTTGTTTGTTTTGTTCGTTTATTAAGAATTTACTTTTTTAAGTGTTTGCTATATATGTGGTCGCCCAATATCAAGTGCTTTTAAGTCTTTCTTTGGGCAGCCACTTGGATCAATGTTATGTATTATATCATTTTGTAATAAACAGAATTGAATTGAAAAATTGAATTGAATTGAGTCACATGAAACTTCGAAACAAAATTTTATGTTCGTATCTTTTTACTGACCACGTGTGTCTTAAGGACGAATTCATCACCGTGTGGTATTACTGTCTCCGACACTTTGCCGACCAATACACAGTTTTTCGATAATTTTAAATCGATTGGCCTTCTCAATATTTTCGCTCGTGGCTTTTCGACCTCTTTGGGCAAAAAAATTTTGTTTTTACCATAAAATCGCTGAAAACGCCACATTGGTATGGCCCAATTTTCTTGTAACTTAAATAGGTAATAAAACCCTTAATGTCCTTTTTATAGGGCCTTCTTCTGATATTCTAGGACCTTCGGTTTTGTACGATCTTCCCCGAGGAAAGAGAAATAATAAAGATAAACATGAATCCTTGATCATCCTTCTCGGAAAAAATTTAAAATTTCAGGTTTTTTTTACAGGGATTAAAACCTCTACAAGAGAGTTTTCTAATATTTTGAATTCTAGGGTGTAACTTTCACTAAAATCACTCGCGCTTTTGAGGGTTTTTCCTCGTTTTTCCTAAGTGAGGCAAATTTCTCAGGCTTGTAGCTTTTGAATTTAATGTACCTTTTGAAAATTTTATACTTAATGAATTCTTTATATTTGGAATCAAGATAAAAGAAAGTTCTTTGGAAAGTTCTCCTCCGTCCGAATGCTCACTGGAAGAGAATTCCATAGCCTACCTTAGGACTTATATATCTGACAAAAAAAACCTGCTCTAGTTCCACTTATTTATTCAGTGACTAGATTATCAGCATTGTGGGTAGTATAACTATGAAGTGATTTATTTTCTCTGTAAAAACCATGACATACCTCAGGGATGATACAATTCCAACACTGATACGAGAATATTCCTGCTTGGTAGTCACGAAATTGCTCGATATTAAGCACTTTAAGTTTATCATGCCTCAGTGTCAATAACTTTCCCAAGTATCCACCAATAAGTCGTACAGCTTTGTTTTGAAGAATTTGTATCCGTTTAAAATTTGAAGAAAAGTTGCTTGACCACAACACACATCCATATGAAATATATGGGTGGACTAAAGCATAATATAGAAGTAATAAAATTTTTGGTGGTAAAAAATTCTTAAAATACCGAATTGCTCCAACTCCTTGTGCGAATTTCGTTGCAACAACATCACTATGTCGTTTCCATGAAAGATTGTAATCCAGGTTGAAACCAAGGTATCGCGTTTCGTGCACTTGTTTCACTGGCTCCTTCGCAAACAGAATTTGTCCATTAATGTCCTGGGGCTCACTTGCTCTTGAATATAAATAAAACTAGTTTTCGCAATATTAACAAAGAGTAAGCTTTAACTAGTAAAAATACGGAAACTTTTTGAACCGTGATTAACCTTCAAAATCAAACTATGTAAACACCTACTAGAAAATGTCAGTGCAGTGTCATCAGCAAACGAGGTGAGACAAGAACCTGGCAGATAAAACCTCATCGTATCAACATATAACAAATACAGTAGAGGACCAAGCACCGAGCCTTGTGGGACCCCACAACCTACAGGAAATGAGGCAGAAGCGACATCATCAATCATAACGTTAATAAACTTACCAGTCAAATAATTTTCAAACCATTTAAACCATGATCCTTTTATGCCTATACATTCCAATCTTCGCAATAAAATACCAAAATTTACTGCATCAAAAGCTTTTTTATAATCAAAGAATACTGTTAGAGGAATTTCGCCCCTTTCTAGCCAATTATTTACGAAAGCAACGAGGTGAATAGCAGCATGACTAGCAGAGTGGCCTCTCCGAAAACTAAACTGCGTCTCACTTATTACATCATGCTTCGTAAGATGACCATAAAGGCGTTGATGGACCACTTTGGATCACAAGGCGTTGAGAACCATGGCAATAAAGATTGGTCTCGAGTTACCCATATCTGACTTCAAACCTACTTTGAAAAGAGGTATTACTTTAGCTTGTTTCAAGGCATCTGGGAAGGTGTCTGTTGTCAGGGATATGCTAATAACGTGAAGCAAGGAAGGAAGTAGATACATCATTATAGCTTTAAATGTCCTTATATTTATACCATCAATACCAGCAGGATTTGATTTAATATTCTTAACAGTTTTTATAACCTCATCACTTGTACGTTTTTCAAACCAAAACTTCAATCCTTCCCCTCGACCATCCAACAAATTCATCTGAAAGAAAATGTTTTGAATCATTTCTAGCATCCTCATGAACTGAAGATCCTATTCTTGAATAGAAATGACCGAAATGATTGGCGACAACAACTTGTCACTTACGGACATGCCATTAATGTCAATAAAAGGAGATTGGCTGTAATTTTTTCTTCCCATGAATTCATTAATAACCTGCCACGTCGCCTTAGTATCACCCTTGTGCTCACTGAACTTTTCACTAAAATACCTCTTTTTAGCATGGCGTCGCAGAAAGTTTACTATGTTTCTTGCCTTTCTGAACTCCTCAAAATCAATCAGATCCTGAGTATTTGAGCTTGTTCATAAAGTAGTTTTCTTTTATTTCTCTCACTTATGATTTGGTCAGTTATCCATAGTTTTCGTGGTTCATCCTTCTTCTGTCTGACAGCTCCTAAGGGACACGTTTTATGATAAATTGGCTGTAAAATATGTGGTAAAGCCTTCTAATTAAGTCAATTTGGAATTTAGTAAAGATATATTAAGACGCAAATACAAAGTTTCGAAATATCACTTTTTATTAAGATAAGGAACATATCCTGCCAAGTTTCCGTATAACGGGAAATTGAGAAATCACCACTTCCTAGCTAGTGCGTCGGTTGGGTCCAGGAAGATGTGGTTGATAAAAATGTATAAAAGATACATTCTATGGGAAGGGGGAGACTGATACTAACTTTATGCCGGACTGACCTCTGGTCCGTTGATTTAGAAATACCTTGGAATATTGTCGGACTATTGTAAGTGTCTAAGTATCTTATTATATATTATTATAGTTTTCAGATACTTGTGGTCTACTTTGGACAATCCGTCTCAGTAGAATATATATGTATTATCAAACCTTGTATCAGTATATGTTAACTGAATAAAAGTATTGTGTTATAGCCGAACTCTCTTCAATCTACATTTAGTCCCTCGACAATACCCAGCTGGTACCCCTCATTAGTCCTGTCATAGCCTAAGGCACGCCACCAAAGATTAATTACCTTAGGGCCATATTTTATCTCCCCTATAAAGGGAGAATAAAGGCATCTACCACAACATTAAATACCAGTAAAATCACCTTACCACAAATAGACATGAATTTATTGTAAACAAGGGAAGAATCATCAGTTATTTCCAACAGTGTCCCAGATAGCTCAGTTCCTCGGCAAATTTATTTAGGTTTTCTTTTTTAAGCGCACGCACTATTATTTTCTTTGACTTAGCATACACTTCTTTAAGACACGTTAACTGAGTCACAACTGAAAGATGGTCTGAACCGGGATGCACAACCACATCTGCGCAACTATGATTCAAATAAGCAGAACCAAAGTATAATCATCTACGGAACAAGTACTGACAAAACCTATCCTCTCCACACAAAAAAGTGACCCTTTGTTACACAATTTACACAGACCCTTAGGTTATTTTTAAGACCCTTAGTTACACAATTCAATACAAATTTCCGGGTAACTCGTCGCCTGAATCACGCTCTAGCATAGTTTATTGGCTGGGAGCAAAGTACTTTGGCTCGGAGCGATTAAGTAGTACAACATTTTGCGTCTAGAGGCGCTGAGGTAAGCGGGGTCACTTTTGGAGAGTTTTGTCAGTACTTGTTCCGTAGATCATTATACTTTGAGCAGAACCAACGAAAATATTATCAATCAGAGTAGCAGAGTGACTTGATATACGGGTTGGAGCACAAGCTAAGGGTTAAAGGTCATTTGAAATCATATAATTAAAAAAATCAAAATTATCAGCAGTAAGATTTAAAAGGCTATAGTTAAAATGCCCCATACATATAAAATCCAAACCTGTAGAAGAAATACATCGAAGCAACCTATAAAAAAAATAATCAATAAACTCATCCAGGCGAGCACTGGGCGGCTTATACACCATACTAACCAAAACCTTCTTTTTTTCAATCTCAATTTCAAGAGAAAAACTTTCTATCTTACCTTCAATCCAAACCCCCAAATCATCTCTAATTACATACTTTAAATTTTTCTTTTAAAACTCCATCTACCACGGCTCATAGATATTGTTCGGTTCCTTCATTCAAAATCATAACCTGGGAAAAAAAAATAAGCCGAGAGAGATTGGCCAGAATTTAAAAATGTTTCACAAATACCTACAACGTTAAATTTAGAAGAAGATTCTTCAATCAACTGGAGCAAATGAAAATATCCAGTAGTCAGATGTGTAAAATATCCAATAGTATAGATGTGTAAAATATTCAATAGTATAGATGTGTATTATCAGCAGTTAGACTGTGTATTGGTCGGTAAAGTGTCGGAGACAGTAATACCGCACGGTGGTGGCAGCCTGCACAATACCGCACGGTGGTGAATTCGTTCAAAGACACATGTGGTCAATAAAAAAGATACGAATTATAGACCTTTGTATCAAAGTTTCATGTGACTAAGTTTATTCATTTGTGGCTTGATAAAATTACGCACATAAGCAGGTGAATCTTTATAGATGCGGAAGGGGAGTGCCCGGAAGCCTAAAAAGTGTGGTTCTACGCCCAAATTTCGTAACGCTCCATGAGCCTTCAGATATAACCTATACATAGGAGGTTTGGGGAAGAGAGGGAAAAAACAATCTCTAGTCCCCCTTGATTTCCAGGAATATTTTTGGACCACGCCCAGATATTGATGCTAGGGAGTGATTAAATATCAAAGAATTTAGTATCCAGAAAGTAATATTTTAATATGATTTGCTATATGTATTAGGATGAAAATTGGGTAAATTTACATTGCAAGGCGAAAATCAGATACAAAAAAAACTGTTCAATTCTCTATTCAATGCTCTTTTCAAAAATCATTATCACTGCCATTGTAACTGCATTGTAATTATCACTGCAATTTTAATATTGATCTTTACTTTCATTTGATTTTTTTTTCTTTTATTTAATAGACAGAAAGGCAAGGAGAGTTTAAGAAATTTTTTTAGTTCGAACTATGTGTTTTGCTTCAATTGTAGTCAAAACTAGGGTTTAACGTCTAGGTAACAAAACGATTTTGACGTCCATAAGAACTATTCACTTACAAAACATTAAATACACCTTAATCTTTAGGACTTAGAAGCTTCTCAACACTAGAATATGTTCCAAGTTCACGGTCTAGGAACAAACTCGACAGGCTCCGGTGTTGATTGAAAGATGCGCATCCATGACAATCATAAAAATAGTCTCAAACAAATAACAGCTAAACCTTCTAACAAAAGGGAATCAAGAAAATTCCTACTCATAAAAATAATTGTCATTCACACAATGCTTGGAACGGATTATTTTCTAAGATAAAAGGATATGAAAATCCCTTCTCGGCTAATATTTATATACTTTATGGCTAGTTTTGAGAATATTTGATGTGCGGTAGGTATATTAGGGTGATATACATCGAATTACAGTGAATGGTTTGTTCAGAAAGATGACATAGTGAGATGTAGGGTTTGACCTTACAGACAAACTGACAGAAAACATACCTTGATACAAGGATGCACTAAATGTGATTTAATTATAATAATGAGCGAAGCGACTTAACGAAACATATTCTCGTTTAATGAAATTTTTTAAAGGTATTTTTAAAGGAAACTTTTTTAAAGTTTTAACGGTAAGTGTGGACCCACAGCTGAACTGATGAAAATTCAATTGCGACATGGAAAGTTGTTTATCACTGAACTATCACAGAAACACTTTATTTTATAATGGACAGCGAGTTAACTTGACATAGTCACGATATTTAGCTAGTTTTGACTATATTCTCATGACAACACATCTTTTTTGTAAGCCTTTAACAGTCCTGTTCTTCACCATGCAATCCTTTTAAAGACAGTGACGTAATTTTGTCAAAATCCTGGAGGGGGGGGGAGTTGGAGCCAATTTTCCAAAATCATGGTAAAATGACAGTAAAAACTAAAAAAAAAGCCACTTGGGACCATAAAGGTATCTTAGTATTATATCTTCATAGTATTATAAAGGTAAATATATACTAAAAAAAACTGATCTATTTATGTTGAATTATGAAGGTTTACCTTAGTTTTGACAAGATTTTGGAAGAAACTAAATTTCAGCTGGGAGGGGGGACTGAGGTCAGGGGGGGGGGGGAAACCAAGGTCTGGAAGGGACAGTTGCCCCCCTGCCCCATAGCAAATTACGCCCTGTTTAAAGATCGCAAGCTGCTGATCTGTTCAATGCGCCATATGCTTGACCTTTTGCAAAAAGTTCCTTACCCAGATAGATAATCTCTTGATCGACTGATCGACCTGTGACATATGACTGATCTTTTGCAATAAGTTTCTTACCCAGATAGATTACCACTTGATAGACTGGACATCCTTACCTTTTATGCGCTGAACATGACTGATAGAGAATTAATGGAGGTTGTCTTCTTTCAACGGTCCCATAGTTAAATTGATTCTTTAACACATCACACATAGTAATTGACGAGTTAAGTCGTGTGATTTAGCAAAGAACAAATTTTACTCTGAAGTAACCAAAACTTTAAAAACATATTTTGGAAAAACTGTCAAACCAGGAAGAATCACCATTTAAAGCTGATTCGAGAATGTTAACTATTATTTCGATTAATATTAATTGTAAAAACTTAATGAAAAAATATATTTACGCAAATTTCAAAAAAAAACCACAAGAATGGTGACAGATCAAAACTAAAAACTGCACTATCGGAATCATAGCCAAAACCCCAATTAGGAAAATTGCAGAATTCCATCTTCAGGAACAAGAAAAATCCTTTTTTTCCAATTCTAAATAGCTAGTCGATTGTTTATGCTAAAAGTCCCAGGTTATCGTAATAAAGAACATAAATAAGACGTTTTGAGCCCCTGCCTCGACAAACCACAACAGAGTGGTATTTCTACTACTGTATACTACATCAGCTGTGGCCCATAGAGGGTCAAAACGCTGAGAAAGGAAATTCTAAGAGAGCCAATCAATTTTCAATGGACTTAAACCATAAACAGAAGGTTTTGAGCCTTATAGCGGTGTTTTGTGTCATTTTCAAACCTCAATTTTCGGCAAAAGAGGGTCGAAATGCTGGGGAATACAAATTATAAGAGAGCAAATCAATATTTCAAAGTTTTAAATCCTAAACATAAGGCTTTCAGCCCCCTCACTATCTTGAAAAACAAAGAAATGGAGTTGGTTCTCACAATAATCTGTTACCAACTGCTTGAAATTAGAGACCCTTAAAGATTGAAAGCCTTGACCATGGCCAGGTGGTTTTGGAAAACATGTGACTATTGCCTTTTTTTTATTTGGATGAATTAGGCTATAAAAGAGACCTGACAAACAGATCATAATAGATAACCGCAAATAAAATTAAATATTTCGACAAAAGTGTTGGTTTTATGTTGTTACTTAAGTTCCAATTCTTGTCCACTGCCACATGACATTTGATGGTGCCATGTCTCGAGTGGAAAGGCTGGGAAGTATATTGACGTAAATACACCCATTTGATTTCTCACCTATTCGATTCTATATTTCATTTATTATGTCCTCTCTTTTCTTTGCTTCACACAAAGTATATTGAAGATACTATTGTAACGTAAGTGGTCAAAAAACCGTTTATACCCCCTCCCCCTCTTGTATAATCCCTATCCCACCTCCAGTAAGTGGAAACTGAAAAAAACAAGCTATGTAAAAAATCTAATGAATAAAATGTCATTTGTTTATTTATATATTTACAAAAAATGGAAATTTTATCAAAAGGATAATCTGTTTTTGAAGGAGGGAGGATTCTGGACCTTGTTCAAGCATTAGGATTTCTTTAGTATGAACCAGTCTATAACAAAGAATAACAATGGCATACTTAGGGGTAATTCTATCAGTCTAGATACAATTACTCATCAAAGATTCGCCTTTGGCTTTATTTTTAGTTTTCTCATTCTTATCGTATGAATTTTATCTTTATTCCTATTTTCTGTTTTGTTCACTTCTTTTACTGTCATTCAGTTCTTTAATATTTCCATACATACCATATACAACGCCATTTCATAAATAATTCGATTTTTTATCAACAACTTCTCAATAACACCGCTGATAATGTACCCTTTAAATTTTTGCGTCAAAAATACACATCTTTTATATGGGAACGTTTTAAAAAAATAGGGAAGGAAAATTGTAATTGCATGAGTTTTTCAGAGAACTTGAATTGTAAGCTCAAAATTGTCAATGTTATGACCGGTGGTAGTCTATTAAAAGCGTTATAAACTATTAGGTATATTACTTTCCACAAGTTACTTTCGGACTTTTCTGCTCCTAAGATAACACATGATTTTTGTTTGCGATGATTTTATAGTTACAGTGAAGTAAAGTGCAATTTTTTGCTGTGATTGTTCTAAAAATTTTCATTTTAATTTTAATGGTTCTATGTTATTATAAGTCTCTTTTCCTTGTCTTTTATATATTTATGTTTTGCTGAGGGCGACCCTTGGACACAAGGTCAAAATAGTCATTCAATTATAGAATTCCACTGCCTTGCGAAAAGAATTCCCTATTGTTCTTCTTGTTTATACTATTTTTTCGTAATTCTACCAACATAGGGAAGTATCACAAGTCAGTTTATTTGAGTTAGTTTTGCAAATATATGTTGCATCAACTACAAAACAATAATTTTAGCTCCTTCAAAGTCCTAACTTCGTCCTTTACTCCTATCAGTAAACTCCTAGAGAGAAAACACGACTTCAAACAACATCAGAATGTTCTACCCATCTCTACTTAACGCAATCCCAGTTAGAAATTGAGACTCTGTCCCCAGCTTTTACTGAGATACGTCCAAGTTTCTCAATTTCTTAGCATCACTACTGCTACTACTAACAGCTCAAAGCTACCAAAGTAACTAAGGACACTTTTATCCGGCCCTTAGTTGAATATGCTTGTCCGGTTTGGCACTTTGCCCTTACTCAGGATGAAATTGATAAAATAGAACGAGTTCAGAAGAGATAATTGCAAATCATTTATGGCGGTTCCACTCTACATTACCCCTTTTTACCTCAAAGAATTTAAGCTTGAATCCCTTTCTCTCCACCGAGAAAAATTATACCAAAGATAAGATTCGGCTCCTCCCTCCTCCAAGATCCCATCTCCCGATGAGTCCTTCCCCCATCTTTTGTCCCTATAAGATCTCGTCCCCCAGGGAAGTGGCTGAGAAGGTTCCGAAACTGACCCCAGTCCACTGTAACATAATGCGCTACAGTAAAAGCTTTGTGCCAAGCTTTGTGAAATATTATAATGATCTGTAGTGTTTTTATTCTTTAGTTTATTTTATCCTGACGAAGTTTTATGAGATAATTTTATTCTCAATCTCAAGTGTTTTTATCCTTTAGTTTATATGTCCTGAAAAATTTTTATCAGACAACTTTATTTTGCTATTTATGACTAAGACGCATCATATTTGGGCTTTGCCCACGAGAGCTATGTCTTGTTTTTGAATTAAATGGCTTTGAAATTTGAATTCATGCAAATGCAGCTACGCATGCCCCTGCTCCGTCCAAATCTATTAAAGCCTCCCTCTTAATACACTCCCAAGAAGTTATAGTTTCCCTTAAATCTTTTCTTACAGCCTTCTCTCACCCCATTCGGGGAATACCTGCTTTTTGCTTGTCCCTAGATAGTTGGCCGAAAAGGACGATCTTTGACAATCTGTCATCCTTCATTCGCAGAACGTGGCCACCTCAACCTTCCTCTCATTATAGCCTACGAAAGCAGGACAGAACCATATTTTTCACACAATTTACTGTTCATAATATTGTCAGTCAAACAGGTACCTAGGAGAATCCATAGACAATTCCTCCAGAAAACATCAAACAAATCCTCATCCGTTTTTCAGAGTGTCCACGTTACAAAACCATACTTGAAAACTGTCGTCACTGTAGCTTCCAATATTCTAGTATTGGTCCACAGACGTTACTTCCTATTCTTCCGTTTTTTTTTTTTCAACTGTGACAAAAAATCCTGAGCTATTCTACTTTTAATATCTTCACTGCATCGACCATTTTAACTAATAGTACTACCTAGGTAAGTGAACCTATCCACTTGATCAATCTTCTCGTTAGCATACATACCCTCTTTACCTTTGCTTATTCCCAGTCTTAGCATCTTATTGCCTTCTTAACTTTAATTCCTGTTCTAGCACCCTGAACTGTCAAGATCTCCAAAAAATCCTTCGTTTTGCAAAGATTTCATCTAGTATAGTCGAATCATCAGCATAATATAGGTCTAAGAGAGTTTTACTTTCATATCTGGTTCCACGATCTCTCATAGCCTTTGCTGTGTCCTTTAGGACAAATTCCGTGAAAATGATCCATATAAATAGGGATAGAATGCAACCCTACTTGAATCCTGTCTCAATACGAATCCAGGTACTAACCTCATTTCCTACCTTAACCACAGCAATGTTATTCTCGTAATCACTTTCATGTGTTTATTCCTAAGCATTCCTATATAGTTTCTTACTATTATGCCATCTTGTTGCATTTATCAGATCCTAGGAAATTGTATCTATGGCCCCTGCTCCATATCTCCATATATTCATACTTTATTGCCTTCTCTATTCTGCTGAATTTCCTCTCATTCTTATAAAATCACTCGGAAACATCTTGTACAACCCATTCTTTTTCCTGTCAAGCTTAAATCACTTGTGCTAATATCCCTAGATGCATTTTTAGCTCCCTCATACATCTTCAGCTACTTCACAAACTATTTTCCATGATTTTTATCCACTCTTCTAGAGTCTCTAATGAAACTCTAAAGTTTCTAATTCCATATTCATTTGATCTCTAAAAGGTCCTCTCAAATTCTAGTGTTGGAATTGATTAGTGGTAACTGCCTAGAAAGCAGTTGTTCTTGCTAAATTCGATCTTTAAATTAACTCCACACATTCCTAGATGGCAATCTTTATTTTTATTATCAATGATGACATTCCTATATGCCCTAGTGTCCAGTATTGGTCCTCCTGGTCTTTGAACTACCATAAAACAATCAACAACAATCTGGCGGTCTTACCATAATATTAGTGCTTTATTGACTTGTGCGTCATTTCATGACCTAATACTGCATTGGTTATTTTTATATAATTGTATATGCAAAATTATAGCAGTCTTTTACCAGTACTGTACGCTTCATTCATTATTTACAAGCCACCCATCATGAAAATTGGCTCAAAGCATTTTTTTTGCTCTCTCCTTTTCTTTCTCTTATTTCCTTTCCTTTGTTTTTTATCCTTTTTTGGATTTTTTTTTTGTTAAAGGGTAGCATATTATATCTATCTACCATCTTTACCAACGCTGATTTCCAACTTTCAAGAGTCACCCCCCCCCCCTTTTTTTCTAATCTGAATGTAACCACATATTCCAAAACAATTTGACTACCAGTAGCATCAGTAATTTCAGTTTTAAGTTATTCCAGGTTATGTTCAAGAGCTATACTCTATGGGTATATAGTTCATAGTTTGGTTATGTTTTTCATTAACAAAAAAACAAAACAAAAAAAAAGAAGCAAAAAAAAAAAACACAAGAAAAAAAACCTTTGGCCATTCTTAGCTAGAAACTAGTAAAGAGTGAACGATAGAGAATCAGCAGGCGAGTGACTCCAATTTAACACCAAACCTTGGAGAGGCAACTTTTCAAAAGAGACATATGTAACATTATCTTGCCAGAATATATTTGTGTTACTTATATCATGTTATAGGTTAAGATACAATTTCACATCTGCACAATTAGTTCAAATTAAATAACTTGTGATATTTTCTATTATGTGTAGAATTAAAATCTAGCACTTTAATAAAAATACAAGACCCATATCCAACTGAAAAAAACGATGTTGTCTTAGCAGCAGAAAGTTCTATGACTAGACCACATAAAACACAGGTTAACTTTACACACAAATACAAACAAGTTTTGACCACACAAAACAAAGTCGTGTTATATTAGGGCCGTTTTTTCACTTATCAATGTGCTAAGATCTTACATCTTTTGTCAGACAACGCTTAAAAGTAAAATCTTTGAACTAAGATCTTACATCTTTTGTCGTTTTTATGCATACGTCTTCCATCCTTCTGCTGTGATCAGTGGTCTGAGAACAACGATGAGTATATCATCAAAGTTCTCTCATCATTGTTCTATATGGCAGAAAGATGGCGTCTTTCACGCTTTTTGCTAACATCTGTGAGCTGTAAGATCTTAGAAAAAAGATGAGTTATCTTAGTGCTAAAAAAACGGCCCTATTATATCAGCAATCAGGGCTGGATCAACTAGGTGCGGGGCCTGATTGGATTTTTTTGCGGGGCCCCCTCTATATATTTAATTCTTGCTGACAGTGAAGTGAACGCGGCACTCTCAGCAATTATGATGTGATAACTTTTAGTATGCAATTATCATTCTCTAGAAAACTCAAGCCATCTTGGTTTACTTAAGTGCTAGTTTTTAGAATTCTACAGATAGGCTATTGAAAAATGATACAGGTCAGTTTACTTGAACTAGTTTTGCAGATACACCATGCATAATTGGCAAATCTTTTTTTAAGTTTCTTCTTTGCTCTTTAGTTCTGTAAATAAAATTTTTGATTTTTAATTTTTTTTTCAATATTTTTTTTTAAATATATATAAATAAACTTTAGAAAAAGATAAGACAAAACAATCTTGAATAATGAAAAAAACTATACAATGAAACTAAAGAAGTTATGATGATTTTATTAAAGAGTGCCAATAAGATTTATTCATAATGACAAAATACACATGCACTAATAGATACTACTTAATGCCGCAAATTCATCATACATGAAATAACAACATCAACAGGGAACATGAAATACACCCCCCCACATACCTCTATGGCCAAGAAGACAGGGAGAAAGCAAAAAAAAAAACACAAAATAAATAGAAAAGAAAAAAAATAAA
The DNA here is from genome assembly GCF_049724085.1 of Artemia sp. Qi Xiang Cuo. NCBI lineage: Eukaryota > Metazoa > Arthropoda > Branchiopoda > Anostraca > Artemiidae > Artemia > Artemia sp. Qi Xiang Cuo. Next base: position 91,292,856 of record NC_142794.1, on the reverse strand, counting down.
ACACATATACATAGTAAAGATTAAAATTTCAATCAGTCACCCACCACTGACTACATGCCAAAAGCCAAACCAGAGCAAAATGCCATGTCAAATAAACAAAACAGCACACAATTTCAACTTCGACTGGATCTATCAACTGCATGGGGACATCGCAAAAAAAAAATTAAATAAATTAACAAGAGGTCAAAAATGTTACTGCTAACCTTTTAAAGACACAAAATAAATGACGCTTTCTAGCCAACTCAGGTGAAATATCCCAGGTAGACTGGCAAGAGCCTTGTTTTCAGGCCCCCCGCATCCAACTTTGAGTTGAACATGGGGTTGTGCAGATTATCGTTTTGAGTGATGTGTTCAAAACAGGCAAATTTCTTCTCAGAACCCATGTTCAACCATGCTATTCCGGCGCACTACAATTTTGAGGAACCCGTGTCCAATACAATTGGAACTCACAAGATGAAAACACTTTAAAGTTTTGCTGGGTTGAACCACAGAGAATTTGAAAATGGTATTTGTCAAATCTACTCAAAACGCCTGATGCATGAAAACACAACTAAGGAGTCAAGGGGTTGAAATCTAACTGAAAGATTGAATGGAATTCAAATACTCTCTTAATTATGAAGGTAATATGTAGATTGGTCAGATAAGAGGGGGCTTAGTCTAGAGGGATGCTGGTACACAGGCGAATTTCTTCTCAGAACCCATGTTCAGCCATGCTATTCTGGCGCATTACAATTTTGAGGAACCTATGTCCAATACAATTGGAACTCACAAGATGAAAACACTTTAAAGTTTTGCTGGGCTGAACCACAGAGAACTTGAAAATGGTATTTGTCAAATCTACTCAAAACGCCTGATGCATGAAAACACAACTAAGGAGTCAAGGGGTTGAAATCTGACTGAAAGATCGAACGGAATTCAAATACTCTCTTAATTATGAAGGTAATCTGTAGATTGGTCAGACAAGAGGGGGCTTAGTCTAGAGGAATGCTGGTACAAGGCAAACACAGGCTAATCCGGGTTACAGCGGTGGCTAGCAACCTAGTAAGAGACAATCACGTCCAATGTTAAGAAATGTAAAAACCCATAACTCCTAAAAAGAAAGACTCAGATCAAAACAAAAAGTAAACCATTAGAACCGCCTTGTCCGAAACCCCTGTATAGGAAACTTTTTGTCCAATGGATTGAACAGAAAGGGAAATATATTGGCTTGAAAATCAAGAAAAGTGGCAGCTACTACAACATTCTGCCTAAACGGCATATTTTTTTTCTTTTCTACAGATAGCTTCTCACTGGAACATTATAGAGAGTTGTTCAATGGCTCATTCAAGGAAATTAATTGGGTTAAAAATATTCTTGTAGCTAAAATAAATTATTTCTTAAAGAGAATAAAGTTTTTCCACTAAAAACTGCATTTTTGATGTCTTTTCATACTGCAGTCTTTTCAAAGATATTTGATTTTTGTAAATAAATCATAATTGTATACCAGTGGTAAGATTTGAACCCATGACTCCGAAGAGACTGGTGGCTAACACCAGCATCTTGGACCACTTGGCCATGCTGCCTCTCATAACTATATATGTGAATCTGGGTTGCAGCAGTATTAACATTAAGGAATAATCTGTACTCCATATCCGGGTTGCAGCAGTAGCTAGCAACCTAGTAAGAGTTACATTAAAAGACCATCATTGGAATTACAAACCATTGCATACATTGGAATTAGTTAGCTACTTGATTGTTTGAGGTTCGTCTCTTACTATTTCAAAGACGAAAAAGCCATAGACTTTTTCCTGTTTGTAATGATATAGCATAAATCCGGGTTGCAGCGGTAGCTAGCAACCTCGTAATCACGCCCAATGTTAAGAAATATAAAAACCCATAACTCCTAAAAAAGGAGTCAGATCAAAACAAAATGTACACCATTAGAACCGCCTTGTCCGAAAACCCCTGTATAGAAAACTTTCTGTCCCTTGGCTTGAACAGCAAAGGAAATAAATTGGCTTGAAAATCAAGAGAAGTGGCAGCTACTACGACATTCTGCCTAAACGGTATATTTTTTTTTTTCTTTTCCACAGATAGCTTGGAACTGGAACATCGTAGAGAGTTGTTCAATGGCTCATTTTAAAGAAAATTAATTGGGTTAAAAATCTTTTGTAACTAAAATAAATTATTTCTAAGAGTTATAATAAAGAACGAATATTCTATCGATTGTCTACTAATAATCATATATGACATAATAAGTGACATGCCGTAATATCTAACATCAATTAAGTACTAACCATATATGACGTAATGAGTGACGTGACTTAAAAATTGAAAAAATTGAGCCAAGGGGTTGAAATCTGACTGAAAGATTGAATGGAATTCAAATACTCTCTTAATTATGAAGGTAATATGTAGATTGGTCAGAGACAAGAGGGGGCTTAGTCTAGAGGGATGCTGGTACACCGGCAAACAAAGGCGAATTTCTTCTCAGAACCCATGTTCAACTATGCTATTCTGGCGCATTACAATTTTGAGGAACCTGTGTCCAATACAATTGGAACTCGCAAGATGAAAACACTTTAAAGTTTTGCTGGGTTGAACCACAGAGAATTTGAAAATGGTATTTGTCAAATCTACTCAAAACGCCTGATGCATGAAAACACAACTAAGGAGTCAAGGGGTTGAAATCTAACTGAAAGATTGAATGGAATTCAAATACTCTCTTAATTATGAAGGTAATATGTAGATTGGTCAGATAAGAGGGGGCTTAGTCTAGAGGGATGCTGGTACACAGGCGAACACAGGCGAATTTCTTCTCAGAACCCATGTTCAGCCATGCTATTCTGGCGCATTACAATTTTGAGGAACCTATGTCCAATACAATTGGAACTCACAAGATGAAAACACTTTAAAGTTTTGCTGGGCTGAACCACAGAGAACTTGAAAATGGTATTTGTCAAATCTACTCAAAACGCCTGATGCATGAAAACACAACTAAGGAGTCAAGGGGTTGAAATCTGACTGAAAGATCGAACGGAATTCAAATACTCTCTTAATTATGAAGGTAATCTGTAGATTGGTCAGACAAGAGGGGGCTTAGTCTAGAGGAATGCTGGTACAAGGCAAACACAGGCTAATCCGGGTTACAGCGGTGGCTAGCAACTTAGTAAGAGACGATCACGTCCAATGTTAAGAAATATAAAAACCCATAACTCCTAAAAAAAAGAGTCAGATCAAAAAAAAAGTACACCACTAGAACCGCGTTGTCCGAAATCTATGTATAGGAAACGTTCTGTCCCTTGGCTTGAACAGCAAGGGAAAAATATTGGCTTGAAAATCAAGAAAAGTGGCAGCTACTACAACATTCTGCCTAAACGGCATATTTTTTTTCTTTCTTTTCCACAGATAGCTTCTCACTGGAACATTGTAGAGAGTTGTTCAATGGCTCATTTTAAAGGAAATTAATTGGTTTAAAAATCTTTTGTAGCTAAAATAAATTATTTCTAAAAGAGAATAAATTTTTCCACTAAAAACTGCATTTTCGATCTCTTTTCATACTGCAGTCTTTTCAAAGATATTGGATTTTTGTAGATAAATCATAATCGTATACCAGCGGTAAGATCTGAACCCATGCCTCCGAAGAGACTGGTGGCTAACACCAGCACCTTCGACAACTCGGCCATGCTGCCTCTCATCACTATATATGTGAATCCGGGTTGCAGCAGTATTAACATTAAGGAATAATCTGTACTCCATATCCGGGTTGCAGCAGTAGCTAGCAACCTAGTAAGAGTTACATTAAAAGACGATCATTGGAATAACATACCACTGCATACATTGGACTTAGTTAGCTACTTGATTGCTTGAGGTTCGTCTCTTACTATTTCAAAGAAGAAAAAGCCATAGACTTTTTCCTGTTTGTAATGATATAGCATAAATCCGGGTTGCAGCGGTAGCTAGCAACCTCGTAATCACGCCCAATGTTAAGAAATATAAAAACCCATAACTCCTAAAAAAGGAGTCAGATCAAAACAAAATGTACACCATTAGAACCGCCTTGTCCGAAAACCCCTGTATAGGAAACTTTCTGTCCCTTGGCTTGAACAGCAAAGGAAATAAATTGGCTTGAAAATCAAGAGAAGTGGCAGCTACTACGACATTCTGCCTAAACGGTATATTTTTTTTTTTCTTTTCCACAGATAGCTTGGAACTGGAACATCGTAGAGAGTTGTTCAATGGCTCATTTTAAAGAAAATTAATTGGGTTAAAAATCTTTTGTAACTAAAATAAATTATTTCTAAGAGAGTTATAATAAAGAACGAATATTCTATCGATTGTCTACTAATAATCATATATGACATAATAAGTGACATGCCGTAATATCTAACATCAATTAAGTACTAACCATATATGACGTAATGAGTGACGTGACTTAAAAATTGAAAAAATTGAGCCAAGGGGTTGGAATCTGACTGAAAGATTGAATGGAATTCAAATACTCTCTTAATTATGAAGGTAATATGTAGATTTGTCAGAGACAAGAGGGGGCTTAGTCTAGAGGGATGCTGGTACACAGGCAAACAAAGGCGAATTTCTTCTCAGAACCCATGTTCAACTATGCTATTCTGGCGCATTACAATTTTGAGGAACCTGTGTCCAATACAATTGGAACTCGCAAGATGAAAACACTTTAAAGTTTTGCTGGGTTGAACCACAGAGAATTTGAAAATGGTATTTGTCAAATCTACTCAAAATATGCTTAAAGCCTGATGCTTGAAAACACAACTAAGGAGTCAAGGGGTTGAAATCTGACTGAAAGATTGAATGGAATTCAAATACTCTCTTAATTATGAAGGTAATTTGTAGATTGGTCAGAGACAAGAGGGGGCTTAGTCTCAAGAGATGCTGGTAGGGTGAGTTAAAGGTTAGGGAAGGCTAGGTGAGGATGGGGTTGGGTGTGTGGGTAGGCTAGGTTTAGTAAGGTTAGGTTTATTTTGGCTAGGATAGGTTAGATAAGGGTTCTTAGGTTAGGCTGGGTTAGGCTAAATTAGGACATGATTGGGTGGGTGGCTGTGTTGGGATGGCGTTAGGTTAGGATGGGGTTCTGGTGTCAAGTTTAGTTTGGGGTTGGGCGGGTGGTAGGTTAGGGTGGATTTTTAGGTTAGGTAAAATTTTTAGGTTAGACTTTGCCAAGGATCTAGGTTTAATTTTGTTAGGAGCAGTTGCTTTAACTGGTGGTAGTTTTTAGGTTAGGCTGGGTAAGGAAAGGTTAGACTAGGTGAAGTTAGGACAAGGTTGGGATGGTGGTTAGGTTAGGATAGGGTTTTGACGGTTTTTCTTCTCAGAACCCATGTTCAACCATGCTATTCTGGCGCATTACAATTTTGAGGAACCTGTGTCCAATACAATTGGAACTCACAAGATGAAAACACTTTAAAGTTTTGCTGTGTTGAACCACAGAGAATTTGAAAATGGTATTTGTCAAATCTACTCAAAATATGCTTAAAGCCTGATGCTTGAAAACACAACTAAGGAGTCAAGGAGTTGACATCTGACTGAAAGATTGAATGGAATTCAAATACTCTCTTAATTATGAAGGTAATCTGTAGATTGGTCAGAGACAAGAGGGGGCTTAGTCTAGAGGGATGCTGGTACACAGAGAACACAGGCGAATTTCTTCTCCAAACCCATGTTCAACCATGCTATTCTGGCGCATTACAATTTTGAGGAACCTGTGTCCAATACAATTGGAATTCACAAGATGAAAACACTTTAAAGCTTTGCTGGGTTGAACCACAGAGAATTTGTAAATGGTATTTGTATAATCTACTCAAAACACGCTTAAAGCCTGATGCATGAAAACACAACTAAGGAGTCAAGGAGTTGAAATCTGACTGAAAGATCGAATGGAATTCAAATATTCTCTTAATTATGAAGGTAATCTGTAGATTGGTTAGACAAGAGGGGGCTTAGTCTAGAGGGATGCTGGTACACAGGCGAACACAGGCTAATGTCTTCTCAGAGCAGATGTCCAACCATGCTATTCTGGTGCATTACAATTTTGAGGAACCTGTGTCCAATACAATGGGAACTCGCAAGATGAAAAAACTTTAAAGTTTTGCTGGGTTGAACCACAGAGAATTTGAAAATGGTATTTGTCAAATCTACTCAAAATATGCTTAAAGCCTGATGCTTGAAAACACAACTAAGGAGTCAAGGAGTTGAAATCTGACTGAAAGACTGAATGGAATTCAAATACTCTCTTAATTATGAAGGTAATCTGTAGATTGGTCAGAGATAAGAGGGGGCTTAGTCTAGAGGGATGCTGGTACACAGGGAACACAGGAGAATTTCTTCTCCAAACCCATATTCAACCATGCTATTCTGGTGCATTACAATTTTGAGGAACCTGTGTCCAATACAATTGGAATTCACAAGATGAAAACACTTTAAAGCTTTGCTGGGTTGAACCACAGAGAATTTGAAAATGGTATTTGTATAATCTACTCAAAACACACTTAAAGCCTGATGCATGAAAACACAACTAAGGAGTCAAGGAGTTGGAATCTGACTGAAAGATTGAATGGAATTAAAATATTCTTTTAATTATGAAGGTAATCTGTAGATTGGTTAGACAAGAGGGGGCTTAGTCTAGAGGGATGCTGGTACACAGGCAAACACAGGCTAATGTCTTCTCAGAGCCCATGTCCAACCATGCTATTCTGGCGCATTACAATTTTGAGGAACCTGTGTCTAATACAATTGGAACTCATAAGATGAAAACACTTTGCTGGGTTGAACCACAGAGAATTTGAAAATGGTATTTGTCAAATCTACTCAAAACACGCTTAAAGCCTGATGCATGAAAACACAACTAGGGAGCCAAGGGGTTGAAATCTGACTGAAAGATTGAATGGAATTCAAAAACTCTCTTAATTATGAAGTTAATATGTAGATTGGTCAGAGACAAGAGGGGGCTTAGTCTAGAGGGATGCTGGTACACAGGCAAACACAGGTGAATTTCTTCTCAGAACCCATGTTCAACTATGCTATTCTGGTGCATTACAATTTTGAGGAACCTGCGTCCAATACAATTGGAACTCACAAGATGAAAACACTTTAAAGTTTTGCTGGGTTGAACCACAGAGAATTAGAAAATGGTATTTGTCAAATCTACTCAAAAGACGCTTAAAGCCTGATGCATGAAAAAACAACTAGGGAGTCAAGGGGTTGAAATCTGACAGAAAGATTGAATAGCATTCAAATACTCTCTTAATGATGAAGGTAATAGGTAGATTGGTCAGAGACAAGAGGGGGCTTACTCTAGAGTGATGCTGGTACACCACCATGCAACTGAAGAAAACAAAACACACACATAAAACACTATAAAGTGAATTCAAATTCAGCAAAATCTTAATAATAGAACTCTTTGTATCAAGGATAAGGTTCCTTGCTCCTTCATTTACCTTAGGGAGGGCTATCAGAAGGGAAGAAAAATGCTGACATTCATAGTTTGGCAATAAGTGCTGTAAGATTGAATAAATCTGTGAAACAACATTTTTGAATCTACCTAGAAAAAATACACTTGTGCTTTCTAAGAATTATGAGATTCTTTAATGTCTTCATTTGAGTTTGACTAATTTGATGCCTGAAGGATAGATTCTCATAAAGTAAATCACTCAGGAATTGAACAAATGATCAATAGGTCTACTGAAAGTACATCTTGAAAGATGAATTTCCAAAAGTTTCGGACAAGCCTGAAAAATTGACAAGAAAAGCATGAAGCTAGACTTAATGCCATGCAAATAGTATTAAACCACAGACTTAGTCTCTCAAATAATGCACTTGACATAATAAAGATCTTAAGCTCAGTTCTGACAGCCCTGCCAAATTTATTGTCAGAAGCAATGGCAGCTAGAATGTCATCACCAGCTGATGGAGATCTACATTTCTGGGATTGGAGAGATTCAAGATGAATAAAGACAATTACAAACTGTTTGCTTAGAACTGAGCCTTGTAGGGCCCCAAACCCAACCTGAGATGGTGATTGGAAATACAATTCACAGAAAAAACCATTCCAGACCAATACAAATCAATCCAAGCACTAATATTCCCTCTTATACAGAAATCAGCTAATTCAAATAGTAGAATTTGGTGGGTGAAATGGTCAAAATCATTTTGGATGTCCCAAAAATATAGAGGCAGGAATCAGACCTGAATCAAAAGCCAAAAGTAGTAATAGAAAAGCATAGCTTTTTCAAAATTTTTGATAAACACAGAAAATAAAGACGTTACTCAATAATTAGCTTTATCACTGTGAACTCCATCTTTAGGCTTAGAAAGACAGGAGCTTACAGAAGAACCAGTTTGCTTTTCCCACATTTGCAAAACTGAAGGTAAATGCCTCTTAAACATTATATTTGCCCTGAACATCCAGAACATCCCTGAACATCCTGAACATCCAGACCATTACTTAAAAGATGAGGAGGGAAACAAAATTCAAATTTTTTTATTAACACAAAATACAGAAAAAAAAATATTCAAATAGACCCAACAGAGAGTTAAGATCAGATCAAAGGCTAAACTAATGTCAAAATAAATTTTTTGATCAACCAAAACACACAAAATAAAATAAAACAAAAAGCAGAGAAAAAAAAGAAAAGACAAAACATGACAACTTAGAGCAGCAGAGGGACAAAAGAGGCTACCCCAGCACAGCAAATTCACAGTATATTATGCAGACAAAAATTATAGAATAAGAAGCATCTATCAGCAAAGGTAAACAATATATTCTTTTAATATTTCTAAAAAGAGATCAGCTAGATTTGTCATTTCATTATTTAAGTCAATTTGCTGTGGAAGAGATTTGAAATCTCATTGAAAATCTAGCTCTTTCACTATTTACTAAAGAGAGTCTATATGTTTTAAGATGAGCTGAAGTAGGAGAGAGCAGGCAAGAGGAGATGGTAACTGGTAAGAAGAAGCAAATCATAAAAGTAATTTTCTGGAGACCAAATATCATAATGCGAAAGTGGTAGTAGGTATAACTGCAAATCTTTACGTTGACAAAAGTTTAATATATTAAGAAACAAGGGGAGTTTCGGTTTCTGAAAGATTTTGAAGTCTGGCAGGGTGACTAACTTAAGTGCCAAGAATTCTTGCAGCTTTATTTTGTATTACCTGGAGAGGTTTAAATGAGTTAGGAATGTATCATGGGCAGCCCAATAGCACTGCCTAAATAAAGAAATAAATAAACAATTGGACAATATCTTTGGCAAGATTCTAAAGCAGAGAAGACAGAGTCAAATGTTTGAAGACAGAATTTAACACTTGCCAAGTTTTCCATATATTCTTTTGGCAATTCGAAAATTACTTAAAAATAAAATAGTTGTTTAGCTTTCCAAACTAAATAATTATAAATGTTCTTACATTTTTTGAAATATGAAAGGCAAGCAGCAGCTACATTTTGCAATGACTTTTTTGACTTGAAAGATTTCCAATGAATAAAAGGTGTCAAACTGTGAAAAAAATCCATAAAAAATCTTTAAATTGTCTCATGCTGTATCTACTAACTTGGATATAAGAAGGGTTAGCTCATTTTGACCTACATCTAAATAATGTGTAAGGTAACAAACAAGCAAAATTAAACACATCAGACATCCAAAATTCTATTAGAAAATCCCTTGAATTGCTTCAACCAGCCCTTGCATTCATTTATGATTTTGATGTAAACATTAAGGTGAAAGTCCCTAAATTCACTGCAATATTAATTTTCCTATGCTATGAAAAGAGATCTTGCTCTCTGACTGGACATGTCAGCAAAATGAATTTTTGCACAAGTGATCTTTGAAAAAAGATCTAAAATTTGTCCAGTTTATTTTTTCTGATTTAATTCCCAGGAAATAGAAAAAAAAACCTTAAGTGAAACCTGGTAGCTTTTTTTGGGTAGTAAAAGTTCTGGAGCATAAAAAATGGAAAATTTGAAAAACTCAGAAGTGCTATAAATTAAAAAAAACAACTTCAAAATCAATTGGTTGGATTGAAAATTCAGTAATTGTTTGTATTAATAACTTGGTTTAGTATTTGATCAGTAGCAGTTTTAGACATTGTAAGGGGGGGGGGTACACTACCATAGGGTCAAATAATACAACCACCCCCTGTCTACCAAGGCTTAGAACTGCCAATGTATTTTATTAAAACGCTAGATTAGAGCTAAGATCAGTGGAGGGGTTCCAAGGAAATTTTCAGCTGGGTTGGAATTGCAAGGGAAAATATTTTCTGTGGGAGGGGTGATTATTACCTTAAACCTTAGATTACCTTAAATTGCAGCTAGGAGCAATCTAACAATTTCTTAATCCTTGGGGAAAATATCCATGGAAAAAATTCTCCCTGGTAAAATTGTCCACAGAAGCAGTTCTCAACTGGAAGGGGGGATTCTGTTTTGCTTGGATTAAGAATTTAGTCTAGTATTTGATCAATAGTGGCTTTAGGCCTCATAATTAGGGGGGCAAGGTATACCAGAATAATTTAAAGATATAAAATAAAATGAAGTTCATGGCATAAAAACTGGGAAGGGGCAACTGACCCCCCCCCAACCATAAAACAATGAGGGTAACTATGGTGTAAATTAAAAAAAATATCCTGGGGTATAGAGTAAGAGCAAACTCACTTTTCACAAGCAGCCTATGATGGAACTATAAAAAAAAAAAAAAAAAAAAAAAAAAAAAAAAAAAAACTAATTCAAGTGTTAATTAGTCTAAATTGGGTGGTATGCAATGTGTAGTGAGGTATGTAACATAGAAAACTACAGAATCATCCTCCTAATCAAAAGAGTATATTTCCTACCAAATATGTCTGTCATAAATACCCATCGCCTAGCTAACCTAAACAACCCAACTAGCTCAAACACGCCTATCATTTTTTCTTTTGTCAACCTCACAACAAAGAAACTAATTCTCAAGAAGTCATATATAACAAGAGGAACTGGCAGAATTTAGTCCAGAAAGAATGTATCCAAAGCAGACAAGCTGTATGAAGAGATCCAAGCTTGGCAAGAAAAAGATGAGACACATATTGTGTTACAGGATGGCAAAATTGATTAAAAATCTTGCTACCTCCTGCCTCTCCCACTCACATGGAACTTTGAGTAGGAGGCCAAAACCTGTAAATAGTTTTTCTTCTAGTGTATTATTACATTTAAATGAAACTTTTGCAGGTAGGGAGTCAGATGATATTTTATACAGTGCTAGATCTGAACAAACCATTGATACACTGAGTTCTGAAATCAGGAAGTAAGAGGAATTGCCCTATACATCAAGAAAACTTTCCTGGTAGGAAATAATAATATTGATTTTGACTATGACCCTTAACTAGAACAAATGTGGATATCAATAAACCTACACGCTGAGCCAACTCAAATGGGTAGTTTACAGAAATCTGAGTTCCCCTATTTTAGAGAGGTCCCTTTTACAGGTAGTAAAGTCAACCTACCTTCTATCCAATGGATTGATTGCTGTGGCCATTCTAGACAGGAATCAGATGTACCTTTTTTTGAATTTCTAGCTAACTATTCATTTTATCAGGCTGTCAATTGTCCAACTAGGCACTAGAATGGCCAGCCCCTGTCATTTCAAGACCTTGTAATTATAGATGACCACAAAGAGCTTTTAAACATGTCCCCACTACTGCCCTTTAGTGCAGGAGATCATGCTACCATAAAAGGCTGTAAGTAATATATTTGCTTAAAGCATTTAAGATATATAGCTTTACCCCTCCTCTTACATATAATTGGCATTCCAGCCTATGTCTTTTTCATATTTGTTTCTATGTTAATTTTATAAAGGTCAATCTGTGTTTACCTTCAAGAAATTTTTTTTTCATTTCCAGAATTGCTTTAAAACAATATTTTGCAAATAAAATTCCAGACAAGTTAGTTTTTGCTATAGCCTATTGGAAAGGGGTTATGTTAGGAAATGAAACTTTCAGGGATGGACCTACAGACTAAGTATGTCCCAGGAAGGTACTTTGAAGTACCTACCTTGACTCCTTCTTCTTTTAGAGGGCATTGACCTTTAAAAATCATTGCATTACATAAGTAAAACCTTGCAAAACAGATCTTCTGCTTAAATGAAGTTCAAGAAAAGGTACTTATATATTATCTAAACCCACCCAGGAAGTGAAGTTAATCCTAATGAATCACACCAAAATATAATGAAAATATTATACTTGATTAACAAAATCATGGAAACTACAGAAGGAAATTATGGAAAGCAGGCTGCACAAAATGCATTATGTTAAATACCTACCTAACCTAATTACTTCTAGGCTATATATTAAATGTTTAATTAAAACATACCAGAATTGTAGTTTTTCTCAATGAGACTAAGCTACTTATAACCTACTGCAGACGGACAAACTGGCTTTTCTGAGATCATGCAGATCAAAATTCTTGAGTTGGTAACCCAAGAAAAGTATTTTTACCTTCATAACTTTGTGCACTCCCAGTTTATGACATTTTGAAGATGTGCAAATACATTTTTTAAACTTTGAAAAAAGCCATTGATGTGGCTTAAAATTTGGCTAAATAGGTCTAACAGGAATTGTATTTTAAAATCTAAAACCAGAGAAAAAGACTGAAAACTCAAAATTAAGGAATAATCTTGTTTTGTCAAATTTCTAATAGGTCAAGTAGGCAAATTTCTAAGAATTAGAAATCAGAAGAGGATTAAGATAGCAGCTTGGCAATACCTTCCCATAGTATGGCTTTGGACCTGGATTCATTGCTGAAAGTTTCATTTCCCTAGCCTAACCCCTTTCCAAGATATCAAAAAAGTAGCTTTGCTAGAATTTTGCTCTTACCAGAAAGTGTCACAAAAAGACCCCTTGAAATTACAGCTTCAAATTAATGAATTTGTCATTATAGGCTACTAAGAAATGATAGCTCTCAATTTAACTTTTGGGTAAAATTCTAGAAAACAAAGGCTGATTTATTCATTATATAGAAGGGATAGAGGTATGAGTATCAAAAGATCTTTTCAGTATATAGCCTAGGCTAATTTAGGCCATGCACACATTGCTGAAAATTTTATTACCCTAATTGCACTAAATTCCCAGATAGCAAAAAGTCATAATCTAGAAATTTACCTTAGGTGAACCCAGGGTAAAATTTTACTTTAGCTACTTTTGGCTATCTTGGAAAGGGGTTAAGTTAGGAAAATGAAACTTTCAAGGATGGGTCTAGAGGCTAAAGTATATACCAGGAAGGTATTTCAAAGTACTTACCTCCACTCCTTCTCCCTCTAAAAGGCCCTGACCTTTGATGACCTTTAAAAATATATGTTATAAAAGTGAAACTTTGCAAAGTAAATCTTCTGTTTAAATAAAGCACAACAAAGTAGTTTTCAGCTTCACAACTTTCTGCAACCCCAATTTATAAGGTTTTAAATATATGTATACATTTCCTAAATTTTGAAAAAAAAATATTGATATGGCTTAGAATTCAACTCAAATAACAGAAATTGCATTTCCAGAACTAAAGCCAGAGAAAACAAAATTGATAACTGAAAATTAAGGTAAAATGTTGCTTTGTCAAAATTTTGGTAAATTTTTCATAGTTCATATTATTGACATACAAATAAAGTGAACATACTACTCAATACCTTTTTTTATGCTCTTTACAAATATAATAATTACTTCTATTGGAAATTCAAATTTAACCACCCTCACCCCCCTAATGTGCAAATACATACCCTGAATTGCAGGGGCATTGTTTGGGGGTGGCAAGGGGGGGGGGGGGTAGTTGCCCCCCTAAAAATGTGGAGAAAAAATATTATACATCCCATGCCCTTTGACTATCCAGATATTGACCCCTCTTGCCCCCCCCCCAATAAAAATGCTGGAGTATCACCCCTGCTGAATTGGAATATACCATAAACTGTAAACAGCAAAGTTTCAAATTACAAAATTCAGTACTATTTTTGTAGATGATATTCAAAAAACTTGAGATGGTAGGAAAACATTTTATATTTGAGTTGCCTAATAAATGAGGTTTAAATTGTTATAAATAAGCATTTTTGGAAGTAAAATTCTACTTTAGTTATTTTTGGCTATCTTGGAAAGGGGTTGGGTTAGGAAAATGAAACTTTCAGGGATGGATCTACATGCTAAGGTATGTCCTGGGAAGGTACTTTGAAGTACCTACCTCCACTCCTCCCCCTCTATATAATGGTAAATTACTGCACATTACTAGTTGTTTTAGCTCACATTTCATCCTATATTACTATCATAATTATAAATCACTGCTTACCTTACACAACTTCAGCTTTTAACCTTGTTCATTAAAATATATTCCAAAATCCTATTTTCATTTAACAGTCATCCCTTTAAACTTATTTATTATCTAGCTGACATTGCTTATGGAACCCGTTTGTGATGTCACAACTTTGCTAATCATAGCCCCATTAACAGTAGTATGCAGGTCCCATGGGGTAGAAGACAGCTCTGTGTTGATAAGCTATTTAAACTTTATTAATTAGGGAAAGGATTTGACAAGGGATAGACCAGTTAAAAAATCCAAATTATTTTTAGAGGACAAATTATGTTACGAGAAGATTTTTTTATTTTTATAGCCTAGGTCCATGCACTCATAAAGTTTCTGTTGAGTTTAGCCTATTGAAACACTAGCATGGACTTCCTGTAGTTACAGACTCTCCATAAAACGTTTAAAAGTGCAAAGATGCACCTTAGCCAGGGGGGATATTTGTAAAGAGCATAATATTTGTAATTGTTATATTTGTAAGTCAATAATAGCCTATGAACTGCAAAAAAACACCAAAATTTCACCTGTCATGTAAACAAATTTCAGGACCCTCTACAGGAAGAAGGAATGGAGGTAAATACTTCAAAATACCTTCCCAGGATATAGCCTACTTTAGCCTGTAGAGCCATCCCTTAGTTCCATTTTCCTAGCCTTACCCCTTTCCAAAATAGCAAAAGGTAAAATTTTACCGAAAACATATTTTTTCATTGAATGCATAAATCTGATCACCCACCTGCTCAATATACTATTTTCTTGTGCAGTATAGCCTAATTGTTTATTCCATATTTGTTTTCTGTTTCTTCTACTTCTACTATAGCAGCGTTGGCAAAACGAGAGGCGTCCTGAGGCTCATTTTATTGGGGTGGGGGAGCCACGGATTTGGGATGACGATTTTATCCCCACGCTTATAGTTAACCGCATAGGTATGCTCACCATGCTATAAGCAGAAGGTTTAAGGCTTATCTCAGTTATCTACTCTATCTAATTAACTAGCACTGTGGCAAATAGACGATAAGTTAGCTAGTGGCTAAAACAGAATTGGCTAACAGAAATAGTTAGTCAGCAGTAGAGCTGTCCAATCATTCACAACACCGGTATTAGCTCATACATGTCTCATGTCATTTTCTACTTTCCATCCATATCGCACTCCTTTTTGGGAGAGATTAATTCCAGTTTCTGAAATTATTCAAAAAAATTCTTCAAATATTAATGATGAGCAACTTAAGAAATAATATATTTTGATCTGTATCTTTAAAATCGTCACAAATGACATATTCTGTTATGTCATATATTAAATAAAACTTTATTTTCTAGATGTCTAACTTAAAATTCATGAGAAACATCAAATGCCAAAAATTTCAAAACGAAGTTTTCAGGGAACACTTAGTTATTTTAAAGTAATTATGCGCTGGCCTTTCTGGGTAGATGCCATACAAGGATAAAACCTTCACCAAAGTTCTGCTGAATCAACCGCTTGCTCATAATCTGTAAACCTGAGGACTACAGAGGTCTGATGACTCGGGCAACTCTCGATTATCTGATCTAAGAGTGAAATTTCGCTCAAGGAATCTTCACGTCTGCATAAAACCACACTGTTCTGCTCTTAGAGCTTTATCTACAGAACCCCTAAAGGGCTCGGTACACGTAGCTGATTCCTGGAACCGATTTCAGCATCAGTAGACAAACGATAGCTGTAAGAAAAATTTATTGCGCAAGATTTTCAAAACAAAAATTCATGGACACAAATAGTCAACTGAAATTTGTTAATAGTTGCATGATTGACCTCAGCTTAGTTCTCAGCTCAGTAGTGGGGTCTCTCACCACAGACATCTCTGGCAGACTATTTATTTGTATCCCTATTTTTTGTGATGATCACGATGAAAATCGGCGCTGATTTTGTAAATCAAGAACTGGGCACACGTAGCTGCATTCAGGAACTGATTTCCAAATCAGCGCCGATTTAAAAAGAAATCGGCGTCGATTTGAACTTGACAAAATTTTCTAGTTTTCGGCGCGGAATTACAAAATCAGCGCTGATTTTTATCATCATCATCACAAAAAATAAGGATACAAATAAATAGTCAACCAGAGATGGTTGTGGTGAAAGACCTCGCTACTGAGCTGAAAACTAAACTGAGGTCAATCATGCAACTATTAATAAAATCCAGTTGACCATTTGTGTCCATGATTTTTCGTTTTGAAAATCTCGCGCTGTAAATTTTTCTTTTAACAAATTTTTTTTACCGCTATCGTTTGTCCACTGATGCTGAAATCAGTTCTCGAAATCAGCTCTGCCCAGCCCTTCAGCACCGAAAACTAGAAAATTTGTCAAGCTCAAATCGACGCCGTTTTTTTAAAAATCGGCACTGATTTGGAAATCAGTTCCCGAGATCAGTTACGTGTGCCCAGCCCTTAAGTCTAAAAAGCACCATTACGCTAAGTAATTTGCTTTCTAGAGAAACTAAACGAATGTCTTTACATCACCATACTCATTCTTAAGATCTTCCTTATAGAGGAATTTATTTAAAGCTTTCTACAATCGCAAAATACTTTTTCTTTTTCAAAAATCGTATTCGTAATCTTCAGGATTTTATCTCTAATGGTTCGTTTACACATTGCAGAAATCCATCCGTTTCTGTTCAAACTATGGCTAAAATAACGCTGCGTTTTAAAGCAAAGATTTCAAATTATTGCAAAAGCATGACCTATGTTCTTACCCTCTTCTGAAAGCTGTTGAGCAATAGAGAGCCAAATGACACACGTTTTTCTTAGTCTTCTTATAGCCTGGGTGCGCATGATCATAGAAGCTGGGGTAGCCTTGAACCAAAGTTATAAGATCGTGTAGTTTTTGATAATCCATATTCATAGTTTTATTCATTTAAAAACCTTGCCAAGATTCCGTCCTGATTTGACAAAAACGTTGCGGAAAGCTAGAGATTTTTTCTATTACGAAAACGGACGGAATTTCTGCACGGATTGCTAAATCCGCACTAATTTCCGCAATGTGTAAACGAACCATAACTTTGCAACACTTCAATTTAATAAACTCAGTTATCATGCTATCCGCATCTTGGGCCGTATTATTTTTAATCCTTTCAGTGCTTTCTCTAATTCTTCAAATCTTGCTTCACTTCCGAATCATCAAAAACATTTTTTATTCTTTTCTTTATAATTTCTTGTACCTTTATAACGATAGATTTAACTGGGAAAAGTCCAGATTAACCGCTCCCTTTTAATTTTATAAGTACAATATTTTACTGTTATGCCATCCGAATGCATCTTCCATATCCACAGCAATTTTATCCGTGACCTCCAACTCACACCTCTTTAATTCACTTTTCAGTAGTTTTTCTACTTTGCTTATATTGCTCTTATTCTTAAATGAGCTACCAAATATTATCAATATTTCCCCGATCTAAGCAAGACTTGACAGCTTCCTTATTCATCATGAGCCCTACTTCCTCGGCTGTGGAAATACGAAAGGCGTTAAGTGACATTTTTCAAAATGTTAAGGAGAATCAGAAAAATGTTTTGTAATAAAGTATACAAAACAAGGAAGACGAACTATAAGTAAATATCTTTGGGCGTTTCTAAGCAATATTTAATTTTCTGACCTGAATTGTGTGGAAGTGTTACAAATCTGATTTTCTTTTTACGCTTTTTGTAAGTTTTGTTACTTAACACCTTTTGGCTCAAAATTTTGTAAACCAAAAGGTGATAACTAACAAACTGCCATAGTAAAATTATATGCCCAAAACTTAAATTTTGTTAAATATTTTCAATAAAAAACGGTGATCTCTTTAATTTTTTTTCTTTAGTTATGTAGAGCACACTTAGAAGTACCAAGTAGTAATATTAATTTCAATTTTTTTGCTCTGATAGAGCACTAAAGTGGTTTTATTTTTAAACAATGAATATTCATTTCCTGAACCCAAGGTATTTCAAATTTAAGCTTAGTAATATAATGAAAAGGATTAAAAAAGGAAAACACAATAAATAATAGATTCATAAAACTGGAATCGGAAAAATTTCATATTGTTGTGGCTTCAAAACTGTTCGCGATGGTCAGGTCTTTTGAAACTTCACTGGTAAAAAAATTATTCCAAAACTACTCCTCCAGTAATCGTGGACATGTGGGGCCAGCTTGGTCACGATTTCTAATTTTTTTTTCGAAGTAAAGTGGTTGAAACATACCAAACTATTACGAGTCGATTCTTTCGAAGTTCCAACAGGCATTGATTAAATACAATCTCAATAAACTTAACGACTAATAAGTTTTTTAGTAGTACCGCCATTTTTGACAATATTTGATGATGCTTCGTTTTCTTTGTGAATGAGGTTTTGACTTGTCAGGACAATTACACCAATATCTGAGTTTAAAAGAATTTCACACCTGTTGGATGTCAAATATTATTTTGAAATGACTTACTAATGCGAATAACAATGATAGCAATAATAAAACTTCCTGCATGTTATAAAGTAAACCTTTTGTTTTTCAAGTGTTTTCTTTAGTCTTGCACAAATCTATATATTAAGGCTAAAAATGGGGGTATTAGTACACAATTAGGGCTATTGAGAAGGAAACTAGTAAAGAAAACAATTCGCTTCATAATACGCAGAAAAATTGTAGTCAACACATCTTGAGGCTGCTTCCACTATATTATCCCCCCCCCAATTGTACAAATATATAGCCAAATTATACATTTCCCATATATTTTCGGTTTTTCTTTTTGTAAGCTTTAATTTAATTTATTAACTTGAAAAGAGTGACGCATGTTAAATTCACAGGAGAAACGATAATTAAATTTGGAGGTAGCATAAAAAAAGGCATTGAGTTATGGATTAACATTATTTCAGTTATAGAATCTCGTATATATTTACCAATGCTATTTAATTTTGCATGGGAGTATACAGCATGGGTCGACGGGCGATAATTTCTTTCGTTTTCAGTTTCAATATTGTTCTTTACTTTCATCATAAAACACTGTTTTTTCTATAAGTTTCATTATCACATTCAACCATCCCTGCAAGTACCCTTGATTCAGGTTAGAGAGCTTACCGAATCGCTACCTGATTTGTGCCGAATTTTCAGCAAAAATAAAGAATTTTGCTACATTTCAGCCGCTTTTGCAAAATTTTACTGAATGCCAAAAAGGTTGGGGGGCAATACTTTCATCCCATGACCTATCCTCAGGGGCTGCGTGGGTCAAATCTAAAGGTATAGTTTTGAAACATTTCAACTATACTAAACAAAATGTTTAGTATCTCAAACTTTTGATTAAACATTTTTTTGGGGAAAAAGGGACGTGACAGGGGGGGGGAACTAGTAGCCGTACAATCTCTTTGGTAAAACAAAAGAGACACCAGAAATTTTAATTTCCGTTCAAATGAGCCCTCTCCCGCTGTTCTAGACCCGTTGGTTTGATACGATCACCCCTGAGGAAAAAAAAAGAAATTAACACGTATCCGTGATTTTTCTTCTGGCTAATAATACAAAATTCAAAACTTTTGAAGACAGGGGCTTGAAACCTCTACAGACTCTACAGCAGGTTTCTATGATATTCTGAATCTAATGGTTTGATCTTAATTAAAATTCTTGAACTTTTATCAGGTGTTTCCCTCCTCTTTCAGAAACCAGGCAAATTTTCACAGTTTCTTAGCCTTTTATGGGTTAAACTAAGCTTAATGAATCTTATATATTTGGAAAAACTTAATAAGCCGTTAAGCTCCGTTCTTATAGGTCGTTGCCACAAACTATTTGATGTATTAGCACATAAATCCAAAAACTTGAAGACTAGGAAGTTATCTGCGCTTATTAGGTGTTTCAATTACAAATAAGAGAATTTGGAGAATTATTGGAGTTTTGATTTGATATTTTGATATAAAAAGTAGAAATTAAAATCATTAGACCATTCTTAGAATAGATACCCCCCCCCCCTGACTCTCAATTGACTTCAATCATCAAACTACAGTCGATTTAATCTATTTAGTTATATTACAAATCCTATTATAAAAAACACTAAGTCCTATTTATTTTTTTAATGGTTTCTTTTTTTTTAATTTAGAAACTTTAATTTAATGTCTACCTTGCAGCATCTTGCTATACTTGTGCTTATGTACCATGCTTATGCTTCTATAATGCTTGTGCTTACTTTTGCTTATGCTTACTTTATGCTTGCTTATGTGTTGCTTTATTTTGTAGGTAGCCTTGGTCATTAAATCCTATTAATAAAAATATTGCATGGTTTCAGAAGTGGGATCCTTCAAGTTACCATGGATGTTCAACAGCCTTCTATAAATTGGGACTCTAGTTCCCTTGAAGAGGAATGGAATCAATTTGAGCAACATGCCCGACTCATATTTGCTGGACCTCTGTCTGAAAAAAACTAAAAAATCTTTGTGTGCTTACCTCCTAATTTGGACGGGAGAAAAGGGCAGATATATTTTCAATACCTTTGAACTTGAGGATGATGACGCCCACAAAATAGAGCCTCTCCTTGCACAGTTTCAGAAATATGCTAGCCCAAAGAAAAATACTCTCTTTGCTAGGTTTCTTTTTCAAAAGCGGGACCAGTTAGAAGGCGAAAGTGTGGAAAAATACATTACTGACTTAAAGACATTGAAAAAAGAAAAGAAAAAAAGAATTCTTTAAAAAACAGAATTTCCTTAGAAAAAAGCACTCCCTATAGTATTACGTAACAGCCAGGTGTACATAATCAATAACAATGGCGTCTTGAAGAAACTCTGCCAAACATCCAATAGCTTGAAATAAAGTGCCGGTATCGGGATTAGAAGGGGGTATTGGGTGCTTGGCACTGAAACCTCCCTCACTGCTTGTATCTGATGGTGGAGGATTGACAATTTTTGTCACTCTACCCTTCCAAATTAGATTCCTTCATATTCTGAAATAGAGAGAAACTCCAAAAGCTAAGTTCCATTGCTCTGGACCAAACTCAAAACCTACCAAAAGAAGTATCTTGTATGATTTTTGTGCTATTCATTACCTTCCACATAGCGCATTTAAGAAGGAGCTGACGGCATATCTGCAACTTTGTACTGAAAAATTTGCTGCAAATAGCCTTATACTGCAATTACATTATGTGGTGATTTTAATGAGCTAGACCAAAAGTGGCTTACCTCTGCTCTTAGCCTTGATCAAGTGGTCAAGTCACCTACACGCGGGGATAAAACCCTAGACTTGATTTTTACAAGCATTGAAGATTATTACTGTGCCCCCAAAATGGCCCCTCCATTAGGGGCAAGTGACCATCTATGCGTCTTTTGGACCGCTTTATCATCCTTTCTCCCAAATCAATTAATCAGCTATACATATAGAACCATTACTGACGAGAAGGTTGCCCATGCCCATTTCAAAGCAAAACTGAGCTACAAATCTTGGGCCAATATCCTATGTCTTACCAATGGAAATGAAATTTCTTCTAAGTTTTCAGCTGAACTTCTCCTGGTATATTGTGACACCTTTTCAATGAAAACAATTTACTCGTGAATCTAACTGCAAACCGTGGATAAATAAATAAAAATTGTGCCTAATAAATAAACGTGATAGATCTTTAAGGAAGGATTTTTCCAAGAATCTCGGAAACTTCGAAACATTGTTGTTAATGAAATCCGTAAAGCGAGAACGGAGCATGGTGCTCACGTGCTCAATAAGGTATTGCATTCTGCCTCTAAGAAATTCCACAAAAGTGTCCGAGATCTCCTGGGAAAGGGCTCTTCAAAGTTTTTCTTACTGGATAGTAACGGTGACCCAGTGAGTGCAGATATCATAAATGATCATTTTGCCTCAGTTTATAAAATTCACCCACCACTACAATATATGCCGGCCAACAATTCAGTGAGTGACATTCATGTGATTGAAATACATCAGACCAAACTTAAATTCAAAAATCTTGACACAAATAAGTCAGTATACTCAGGTAATATCCCTACCAAATTGATTGTGGAATGTACCCAGTATTTAAGTGAACCTGTGACTGCTATTTTTAACCTATGTTTTGTAGAGGGTATTTTCAAGAGTATTTTAAACGAGCTTTTATATCACCTATACTAAAAACTAAAACCCCAAAAGTTCCCTCTGATTTAAGACCAATATCAAAGAGCTCCATTTTTTCAAATATTTTTTGAAAGTTTTATTTTTAATTTTCTTTTTGACGATATTCAAGATAAAATCAACCCAAATTAGTTTGGACATGAGCCGAATCATAGCACCACGCATTGCTTAGTTTATATACTTGACATCATTTTCAAACATCTTAAGTTAAATAGCTGCTACGTTGAGGCTGTTTTTGCTGATATGAGCAAAGCCTTCGACAACATGGATCATCAGACAGTTATTGATAATGCAAGGGTTTTAGGTGCCAGAGATTTTGTTTTATATATGGTAGCTAGTTTTTGTCTGACTGTGAACAATGTGTTCATCAATGTCTAGTTCTTCCTAACGAGTAATTCATCAGGTTTTCCCTTGATTTCCTGTGTAGCACTGCAAGGGACTAAATTAGGTCCTTTAGCATTTTTAATTTTTTTAATAATGTTTTGCCGAGTTTTGACAGTTCTTTTAAATTTGCTGATGATTCGACATTACTTAACCTTTGTCAAACCTCTACTACTTCGGATGTTACACTGGACTCACTCATTAATAATTTTAAAATGATCTTGAAAA
Source organism: Artemia sp. Qi Xiang Cuo (assembly GCF_049724085.1). NCBI lineage: Eukaryota > Metazoa > Arthropoda > Branchiopoda > Anostraca > Artemiidae > Artemia > Artemia sp. Qi Xiang Cuo. The sequence continues at coordinate 91,269,877 of NC_142794.1, read as the reverse complement.
TGTTAAACTCAACTTAAGCATACCTAAAATCAGTTTCATGCTATCCTCCTTTTAAAAATATACCCCTTTTTTAAAAAATATACCCCTCCTTTTTAATAATGACCTTTGCATACCAAATTTAAATACGGTTAAACTGCTTGGTGTGCAGTTCGACAGTGACCTTAAATGGAAGTTCCAACCTTCCCACTGAATTAAATCTGGTCTGTTTTCTCCTTTAATCTTTCTCCCTTCGCAAACGGTTCTCCATGTCTATCCAGAGCCTTAAATCAATTTATTATTTTTATATCAGACCCTGTCTGGAATATGCTTGTCCTGTCTGGCACACTGGGTTGAATTAAACTCAATGTTCGAAAATTAGAAGTAATCAACAAAGTGCAATAAAAATTATACTGGGGACGTCCTACACTACATATGATGAAGGTTTGGCGCGACTTGAACTTACTACATTGGAATCACGACGTCACATCCTTACCCGGAACTTTGGTGGCAAGTGCCTTAGTTCTGTCTATGATTGACGTTTTCTCCCCCTTTCCTTTAAAGAAAAACCCCCCAATCCTTCCTATGCAAGACTCAATGCTCGTAGAGCTCCAAATCCCCAACTTGACTTGTGTCCCCAAATATTGACCATGAGGTACAAAACTGTTTTGTACCCTATTTTGTTTGCCATTTTAACAATAGATTTAACTTTTTGTTTATGTTTTTTTTTATTTTCTCATTTAATTGTTTGACGTGCTTATGCTAGCTCTTGTACTATTTAGCCAATAAATCTTATTCTATTCCATAATAGTAACAGCAGTAATAGTAGTAAGAGTAGACGCAGTAGCATTTGGATGCAAATATTTTCTTTTGGTTAGTTCGATATCCCTCACAACAAGCCCTGTTAGTTTCAACTTCACACACCAAACTGTTACAAGATTGCTGTTACAACCTTTTGACAACCTGCATAAGGACGGCATGTTGTGATTCAGTTCATCTTCCCCCCTTAAAATTCATTGATAATTTCAACTTTATAACCTTAGTAATGGTAGTCACAGCACGACAACAAATGGCCATCTCAAAACTTCTATCAGATGCATTTCGGGAAAATATGAGACTTGGGGGGGGGGTATCTACCCTCTGATCACTCTAAAACTTAAAAAGGGCACTAGAAATTCTGAATACCAATGCAATGAGTCCCCTCCGAGGTTTGTACGATCACCCTTTCTCTATATACCTTATGTGCCCCTAGCCCCTCTAGGGCATAACTTACAACCCTGGGGGGGGGGGGAGGGGGGGGGGAGTTGTCATCCTCAAAGACATAATTTTTGAACTTTTCAATTACGTTCAACAAAATGGTTATCTCAAATTTTGATTGGATGTGTTTGGGCAAATAGTGGGCGTGAGCCCTTTTTAAAGTTCCTATGACAACTCCTTCGATACGAATTCTAAAACAAATTAAAAACAAACAAAAACAAAATAAAATAGGAAATACATTTTGCCCATATCGGTCACTTAGGCAGCGCTATTGCCGCTGCCTGTAATTTGTACTTGAAAAGGTGATGTTGGGTATCGAAAAGACTGATCGGGTGGACAGATTCATTTACCTTTGTAGTATTATTAGTAAAGACGGTGGGAGCAGTGAAGATGTAAAAAGTAGAATAGCCGAGGCTCAAGGGGTTTTTTCACTGTAAAATAAAGTTTGGAAGAATAGAAAGATAAGTCTACAAACCAAGATTAGAATATAGGAAGCTACAGTGATGTCAGTAGTCAAATATGGCTCTTAAGTATGGGTGTTCCGAAAAGCGGATGAAGATTTGCTAGATCTTTTCCAAAGGAATTACCTACGGATTGTTCTGGGTACCCGGCTGACTGACTGTATTTCAAACAGTAGGCTATTTGAAAAGTGCGGTTCAATCCCGCTTTCTAAGGCTATAATGAGAGAAAGGTTGAGATGGTTAGGGCACGTTCTGCGGATGAAGAATGACAGATTAGCGAAGATTATTCTTTTTGGCCAACCATCAAGGGCTAAACGGAAAGCAGGTCGTCTGCGGTTAGGGTGGGTGGATTGTCATAAAGAATGAATTAAAGGAAATGGGAACTTCCTTGGAGGGTGTAAAGAGGGAGACTTTGAATAGAGTGAATGGAGGAGGAGTGTGCGTAGCTGTGTTGGCCTCAGGCAGATTAGTGCAGCGGTGAGTTGTTAGTAGTTAGTAATAGTCTTAAGTGTGTTTAGTGCCTCTTGTAATTGACGCGTGGTGGGTAGTCAAGCTGACCCAATCTTTTTAAAAGAAATATCTTAAAAGAAATTTTTAAAATTTTAAAAAGAAATAAAAGGGTTTAACTATCGTAGTATAATTTCTTACGTGACTCCTAAAATAACTTAATAACCCACAAAAAGATCTACTGTTTTTTATGTGTTGTGGGTTTTAATTGTTCTAGTACTGTGAATTCATATGGGCTGGGCAAAATAGTCACTTATTTATCAATTGACCAAAGAAAACTAATTTTGGAATTACTACTTGCAGTTTTTCGGGTTTCAATTTTAAACCGGCTTTTTAGCCATTTATGATGCAGGAGATAGTAAACCTAAAACGATTTTTACGGTGATAGGAGGTTATACCCTAAAGGACTACCCACCGTTTTTTGTAGAAAGCTAGATAGAAAAATTTATAAAGGAGTGGTGTATTTGAATCTATCAAATTTAAGCAATGAAAAAGTAGAACTAAATAAAGTAGGCCTAGGGGCTGCAGAAAAAGTTTCAAATACAGACATAAAGACCCTTAATTGTTCGGAATTGAACGAACATTTGACCAGTCAAAAGCACACTCAGACAAAACCACAAAAACAGGGAAAATGTGGCATAACAAAGACTGAATTTTCAAAGCAACTCGACTTAGCTCTTTCGTCAGAAGATATTAAAAATCAACTAAGAAAGATTATATGGGAGTAAAAATGGACTTTTAAAAGTTATAAAGCTGATTACGCCGTGACTAACTTGTATACACACAAAATGCCTACAGTAGGGTCACTAATCAAAAAGTACCTTTGTAAAATATCATACTATTTAAGATCACGGTTGGACGGTTAGATCAAAGAAACGAAGTCACTAAGGAAGGGATTAGTGAGTGGTGTCTTCCAGTAGTGATAGTGGGGAAAAAAAAAATAACAAATGGAGATGTTGTGTATATTTTAGTGTCTTAAATGCAGTAACCGTGAAAGGTGTTAAAGCCTGTCTCCATTTGCCAAACTATGCAAATCTACACCGCCAATCTGCAAATTTTATTTCAATGGAGACTTCTTTTCTGGCTCGGTATTGGCAGCTTGCAGATACTGCAACCTTCGACGTTGCTTTTTAAGCGAAATGGCAGAATCTGCCAAATGGAGAGTGGCTTTAATGAAATTGCCCAGAGTAGATTCAATTTTTGATTTATTACGAGGGCCAAAATATTACACTAGTCTTGACCTGATTGTACGATATAGGTAAATAGCCTTAGACCCAGAAATTAAGCATAAAGCGACATTTGAATTATAATTCTTAGAGTGATTTATTTTATTTTATATTCCTTATCTCAGTCAATCAACTGTAGTGAATCGAGGCGTGCGTCCTGAACATCAGATCATTTGCCCCTCTTCTATCTGGGTTGGGTTGACAATGTATCCCAATCTTTGAATATTTTTTCTTTTCTTAAGATAAATTCATAGCCTTCTTCTTGGGACAATTCACTTGCGGCTGAACGGGATATTGCCTTTTTATGTAAATTCACTGTCGCAAAAATGTCGTTACTGTTAAAATAAACGGCGTAATTGTAAACACTGCTTGTAAGAAATCGAAATATGGATGCATATGTAAACATGTAGATGAATATGTAAAGTAGTGAATATGTAAGTAGATGAATATGGAAAGTGTACATGAATATGTAAAGCAGTGAGCCTTATTATGGCCTGAATCCCACTCTTTCTTCTCCCTTTCCTACTTCTTTCGGACAGTGTCGACTAGAATTACTTATTAGATTTAAAATTAATTTTGTAGAAGAAGTATCGGGAAGTCAAATTTCAATAATGGAGATAGAACTGGAAACTCTAAAATTGTTTGAAACAGAGTTTATTGCTCAAAAAGGTCTGTTTTACTTAATAATAAGGTGAATTTTTATCTGGAAAATTAGGTGTTGGGAGAATGAATTTACAGCCTATACCCACTTAGGCCTAGAACATGTTTCCAAGGTCCTAGCATAGGCTATAGCCTAGGCTAGACTTTATTAGCATTTTTCCAATTTCTGACAGTTTTCTTTCCAACTTATTTCAAAACTTATAAATCAGGGATAGCTGTACCTGATCTGTTTCTTGATTTTGTCAGTGTTGTAAAAGAGTGAGGTAGGCTACACAGATCAAAAAAGAGTGATGCATTACAAAATGTATGGTGTGCATATAATTCAGGATCTACATTTGCATAATAGGGGGAGTGGGCTAAAGTTAAAATAAGATATAGCAGAATTGCAGTCAAAATGTAGCCTATTAACTACAATTATTCTGCATATTATGAAGTAGCCTAATAATTGCTTTCTTAACACAGTTCCTTCTCAACAGCCCCATTTATAGGCTTATACCCAAATATATTGGGTAAATTTTGGTAAATTTGTAGGTGGCACAATAATTTAGCTAGGCTAGAATTAAAGTGAATACATCATTTGATGCTTTTTTTAGGCTATGCTCTTTCATAGGTTAATTCAATAATTGCTTCTGTCACAAATTGCATTTTGAGCTATTAAAATGGCCCCAAAGATATTTTATATGAATTATGAAAAAGCATCAAATGATGTTTTCACTTTCATCCTAGCTAGACTAAATTATATGGTCCACTGCAAAGTTACCCTGAAATTTACCCACCCCCCCCCCCCTAATGTGTAAATATATACCCTGAATTGGAATATACCCTAAATTATTGACAGCACAGTTTTGAACTGCTAAATTCAGCACTATTTTTGTTGATGACATTTGAAAAACTTGAAACATTAAGTAAATGGTTTATATTTGCGTTACCCAATAAATGAGGTTTGAATTGTTATAAGTAAGCATTCTTGGAATATACTACTCTTGAACAACTTATTTATAAACTAGTGTTATGTTTTTGACAACATTTGAATAACAACTACTGTTGATAACTTCTTTGTGTGGTTACAAAAATGAAATACCTTTGGGGACCCTTTAAGGGCTTAAGATGGAATTTGCAATAGAAGCAATTATTAAATTAAGAAAGAGCATAAAAAAAGCATCAAATGATGCATTCACTTTCATCCTAGCTTGATTATTGTGCCACCTGCAAATTTACCTAAATTTCTAGTGGGCCATATAATTTAGCTAGGATTAAGGTGAAAATGTCATTTGATGCCCTTTTTTATGCTCTTTCATAATTCAGTAATTGCTTCTGGGGCTAGTTGCATCTTGAGCCCTTAAAGGAGCCCCAAAGTATTTCATTTTTGTAAACACACAAAGAAGTTATCAACACTAGTTAAATTACTGAAAAGTGGTTAAAAACATACCACTAGTTTTTCTTACTTTATAATATGAAATTCTTACTTTATAATATGAGTAAAGTTCTAGTTATGAGGCCTTCTTTTTATCTTGGAAAATAGCTGAGTTACCTGAAAAGGACTTCCAGGCATATACCAAGGGCCTAAAATAACCCTAGGAAGGTATACTCAAGCTAGGTTTCTATCTTTTCCCTTTCCTTATTTCTAGGGATTCAAAATTGCTTTGAACTACAGGTCTCTATATGGATGAAGTTCTATTTAAGGGGGTTCTTGCTATTTGGGAAGGTAGCTGAGCTACCTGAAAAGAAATTTCAGAAATGAATTTTGGGCCTAAAACACACGTGAGGAAGGTGTTGGCAGGTGTTGCCATGCTTGGCTGCTATATCTTCTCTTCCTTATTTCTAGAGGATACAAGATTGCATGGATTACAAGTCTACCTGTTTCAATCTTGAAAAAAGTGTTTCACCTTAATCTTGAATTTCTAGTATCTTTCTCATTAGCTTTAGTTTTTGAAAATGCAATGAATAGGATTTCAGCTGGATTTTAACAAATATCAAGAATTTCTCCTTTAGTTTAAGAAATAGATTTTCAAAACTTCATAATTCAGAATTGAGTAAAGAGATGAGGCTCAAAAAAATTTCCTCATGCCTTATTTGAGCAGCAGATCTATTTCTTTAAGGTTTTACTTGCATAACACAGATAATACAATTCATCATCAAAGTGTAGTGCCCCTTGAAGGGGAAGGAGTAAAGGTAGGTACTTCACCTGCCCATTAGATTAGGGAGGCTCTGGATTTATTCCTAAAGTTTTCCTTCAACTAAAGTTTTCCTCAACCACTTAACCAGAATGAGAAAACCCTTCATCTAGAATTTCACCATTATATACAGTATGTTTCTATTCATCAGATTATCATGTTTCCCTCCATTGTTATACAGATTTCAAATTGTTTCAAATAAAAGTTTGCTTATAATTTCATTGTAATCATCATTCAAAATATATTTTTAGGGCTAAACACATATTGTTATATATTATTAGGGATATATAGCCTAGAGGACCATAAGGGGGTTGGGTGTGTTGCCAGAAAAAAAGTGATAGTATTTTGGAAAGAGATTGAATAAGGCATATAGTTATACTACTCTTTTTGTTTTATAAGGTTTCCATCAAAAGAGCTGTAGTGCAATATTACCAGATATTATGTTGTAGCTACATGTACCCTTTTACTCTCAAAGGGGAACTGACCTGAAGTAACCTTTGACAGTATTCAAGATGACAGAAAATCAGCACAACTGCATATCAGTAAAATAATTAGACAGCAAACAAGTTCATGTTCTATCATTCTAATCTGGGATCCACATAATTGACAGTTACAAGCAGTAACAAGAAACTTAACTAATAGGTAAACATAAGCTAATAAGACCATTTGCAGTGAAAGAATGCAATTGGTTTATGGGTAGAGCAGATTCTGCAATATGGTCCTGGAACTACACAAAATTGATATAAAGATGAGGAAATGGTATATATTGAGCCTCTTCTACATTTGATTCTTAGTATCAGAAAAGCACACTATTCTGTAAGTGTTTGAGAAGTCTAGGACACTATAGGCATTCAGTTTACTCTTATTCAAGTTTGGCTTGTCTATTTGACTGACTATTAGTACTCAAATTACCATAGTAGGCCTACACACCTCTAGGAAAACAACAGTTCCTCTAGTCTCTAAAAATCAGAAATTGTACTTTTTAGCTGCTTTTCATGTCAGACCTGAAGACTAGAGCTGCTATAATACCTGGCAAGTCAAGAAGATTAACCACTGATGACATGCTAATCCCCATACTATGGTAAAATGAAGAAAAAAATGTCACTAGAGTTATTTTTTACTTCTCATAGAAATCTCTTCATAGAATGGCTAAGTAAAGAATTGAGCTTTACTGGTAGATGGTTTTAAAAGGTGCCATAATGCAATTTAATTCCTAGAGCAAACAATTTTTCTGCATGTTTTTCATCTCATTAGAATCTTAAAATGTTTTCTGCAGCATTATGTGAGTTTGTTTTCTAGCCTGATTCCATAATTTAGGCATGAAATGGTAAATTATTTGCTTTTTGTGCTTGAGAGATGAATAAGCTGCAATCTGTATGTTTATGGAGAGATTTATCAATTAATGTAATCTAACAATACTTTTGGTTGGTTCCATAGGTTCTGTGAGTGCAAGATTATCATCTTTTTTTGTAAGAGATTAATTTTGATGTATAAAGGTAATAAGATATAATATAAAGGATTTTATAAACAAAAATATTTACTATTGCAAGGTCTTAAAATACTTTGTTCCTAAATAATCTAACATGCAATAAGGCTCAGTACTATTTGGAATAATAACTAAATATTTCAAAGTATTAATTCCAATGCTCCCTAATACCTATATATGTTTCTTTGTTTCTCTGTTTTGTTAGCTTAGGATTAATATTTGGCTCTTTTTTCTCTGTTATCTGTTCAACTTTATTTGCTAATGCTATGAATGATCTTATAGCAAATTATTCTAAAATTTTCCCTAACCATGGCTAGTTTTCTTGTAAGGACCTTGCAAGGCTTTATCCAATGTATTTTGATCATTCAATTTTTTTTCTATCAGGTTTGCATCCTCTTTTAAATGCTAGTAATATATGGGATATAAGAGTTTTGAGTTTGTGGTATTTTAAATAAATGAGTTTGTTGTATCTACCCTGGTGGTATAAAACTCAGAAGATTTTTTGTAAGTTTATTGTGACAGATAGTATTGGGCTGTGCACAAGAAGTTGCATTTGAGGTTAAAAAGGGAATCTCATCTGTGATTAGGTCTATTTCATAATGTTATGTGGCTGTTTGGACCAATCCTGGTACTGAAGACTGTTATTTTTATGTCTGTATTTCTTTTGCCTTTTTCATATTATGTACTTGTAGTTTTGTATTTCTGTCATAGCTATATGTCTAAGTTTATTTTTGTGTATTTCTCTTTTTTTGTTTGCATTCCCTCTACCTGCTTTTACTGTAAAAGCAGGCTAAAAATAAATTACTAGAATTGTAGCATCCATTGGGTAAAAATGGCTAACATAATCATGACTAGTGCTGCAACTAATTTATGTTGCCTTTTACAACATAATAAACACTAAGTACAATTTATTGCATTAGTAAAAAAAAGGAAAAAATGAATTACTGAAATGATTTGTCCTGCAGTGCACTGGTTCAAGATTGTTCTTGTGGTCTGTTTTTCTATTGACTGTGGTGGCAGGATGTAGTAGGGTATGGTGCTTATCACTCAATAGCTTGGAGTGTCCAAAACTGCTCATCAGATGGTACCTGCATTACTTAATGGTTGGCATTTGTAGAGCTGCAAGGGGATATTTGTAAATGACATACTTGGCTCCTATGATGATTTTTAAGGCCTCAGTTTTGCTCTGTTTCAATTTTATTGTTGATGTTTAGGACTTGTTGTCCCCAAATTGGACATGCTTATTCAAGTAGAGGGTATGTGCAAGTAAGTGCAGTGTGGTTAAGGATTGCAGCATATAGTTGCCCTTACTACAAGGTTCTTATCAAATGGGCTAAATGAACAATCATCACTGAATGCCACACCCAGGACACCCTCATTCAAAGTGGTAGGGTAACAGGGGTTAGGGCAAGCAATGTCTCTTTAGAGGATTGAAGCACATCACTTCAGTGTTATTATTGTTTATCTGACTAACTTACTATTGACAGATTAACTTACTATTGTTAATCCAACATTTAAACTGCACTGATCTTTGAGTTTGTCATTTAGGTCACTATCAAATTGGGGGATTACATGACCTCTCAATGCAATTGTATTTCAGCAGGGCAAGCAAATCATCCGAATATTTGGATCTTATTGTCAGTGTTTTCACACAAAATATTGTTAGTGATTGCTAAAAACAAGAGGATAGGGAGTTTAGTACCTTGTGGAGCATCACATGCTATTTCCAGCCAATAAGAGTCAAGATTCCCTGGAAAAAGTGCATAACCGCGCTGATATTGGTGTCACAGGAAGTGTACTATCAGCAGTAGAATGGCCTTTCTAGAGCCCATGCATTTCAGGTTCTGTAAAGCTGTGATATGGTGTATTAAATCAAATGTCTTGCAGTAGTCGGCTAAAGGCAGATCAACTATGGTACCCCCTTTGTCTAGCCATTCAGTAATTAGGTGGTAGAGCTGCACTAAGTAGTGAGTGGTCCTGCTTCCTTTAAGGCTCCTGCACTGGTAAGGATTGAGGCAGGGGCGTATTTGCAACAAGAGTGCACAATATATGAACAACTGAGTCACTTTGGCTAGATTAGGGGTATTGATATTGATCAGAGTGGATAACAGGATTTGGGGTATTTTACCTTGGGAATAACACGCACGTAAGCTTAATTCCAGGCTCATGGGAACTTTTGCTCCCTGAAGCATGAATTAATATTGGACATTACAGGTTTAGCTAGAAATACTGCATATTCAATGAGTAACTTGACAGGCAGTTCACCTGGATAGAAAGCACAGTTTCTTTGTAGCTTTTCAGGCTCTTTGCAAATTGCGTATTTGGATATTTCTTTAATTTGTTCTTGGGGAAAGCTGGACAAGACATCTTCAATAGCTTCTTTAGCAAATGAAGATATAGATGATATCAGTTGACAACACTAAAGATCCATCATCTTTCATCTTCTAACTACTAATTAGGCTGTAGTTTGCTACTATAACAGACCCAAAATACCTTTCAGTGAGCCTTTACAAATTAAGCTGTTGTTGAATTAACATTACTTGACAAACAAATCAGTGGTTGCTTTGAATAGTTGAACCTTACTGGTGAATATAACACCTACATTAATCCTTTATGGATCTATAATGCAATATTCTAGGGTTGACATAAGATGAGCAATTAGATGATTAAGTTTTCTTTGAATTCTTACTTGAAATTTTTAAATGAAACTTGTTGAGAAGACATGAGTTATAGTGGAAGGCAAGCAAGTGCTTTTTGCATTTGGTTAAGTTGCTTAGCTCATTGGGTCAACCTAAAATGTGGCTGGTTCTACCACTCCTTGGTGATAGATGACTTGAATGTTTTAACCCCTGGAGACAAAACTATTTGACCAATTCCCTAGGACAACTACGTAGTTAGAGAAGAATATGATGCAAAACTAGTTTATGCTCCCTGACTTGGTTTCACAGCCAGTCCTTCTTGAGGAGCTGTCTAAATGGAGGAGACCTGCGATTGTCTCCTAGTTGTTTTTTTTTAAGTTTCTGTTGAAAAAATGAAAAAAATGACTCATTTGTCCCTTTTTAAATTTTGAAAAATACATTTTAATCCTGCCTCCCTTTACATTCTCATGAATTGACGCTATTGGGGTCTCCTGTTCATACAGCAGCTTATGAGTTTTCAATACATCTCCATACTTAAATTGGTGCCTTAGGGAGCCTTTTTAGCTTCAAAAGCTGGGATGGGTCTGATGTATCTTTAAATCACTTTGCAAATTTTGCTGTTCACAGCTAGGCTGATTATAAAACTGCTTGATCTGAGCTGTTGACCTGGGTGGTAAGGTGCATTCTCAGTCATAGTTTTAGCTGCAGTGCTTCTCAAAATTGTTAATTACAATTGGTGTTCAACTGCTAAATGTTTTCTACATTATACCAAGAGTCTAGTTTGCTTTGCTGCAGAAGTAGGTACTTACTGATTATTAGGTTTATTGTTTGTTACAAAAAGATGTTGAAACTTTTTTATTCTTTCCTGAACTCATTATGTATTTTCACTTATTACCTGACCTTACGTAATTTTAGGCAGCAGAGTTGGCCCAACTTCAGCTATTTTAGACATTTTTGGTCAGTCTGATAAGCCATATGGAGTTCTATTAAATATTCTGCAGACATCCTTTGCTACTAAGAAGAATGTACTACTTAGAACCTACAGTAAGTATGTTTTGTCAACAATCTTTGCTTTTGGAAAACAGTAGGTCTATAAGGTTGGAAAAAACTGAATCCCTGAATTTTCCTATATAATGCTATTATATCATTTTCCAGATCATTGGAAAATAAGAGGATTTAGATATCTTATTTTGATTGGTCTAATCTTCAAAAATTCATGTTTTAAGAATAATATTAGGAAAGACCACCTGCTTCTATATTGCCTCTTTGATAGTTTTGTTAATTCTTGTATATTTAAAAACATACCTTTTAACCATACTAGAGGATTTTAGCTCCCCTCCCCTCCAAGAAATGATTAGATCTAAAGCTCTCTAATGGGCTATGAGATCTCGAAACAAATTTGATTGGAAGCAAGAATAAGTGTCAAGATTGTACCTCTTGGGGCTTGTACACATTTTGAGCTGTTTGGGGGAAAGAGTGTCTCTAAATTCCTGTCGTCCAGAATAAGTTGTTGGGTTTCAGTTAAACTTCATTGAAAGTACTAGCTAGTATCGTACTTATGCCTTACCGGGACATAAAACAGCCCTTTATACACGAGGAATGGAAAAGGGAGTAAATCCTGTAATTAATACATGAACCAGAATAGTCTGTTAGATTTCAGACAAAACTATTGGAAGGATAGGATTTTGGCTCCAGGCTATATCTGAACTCAGTTGTGTAAGGGAGATTCTTGAACTCTGGTTATAATGTTGACCCTCTGTTGAGGACCCCTAAATTTTGGTCACAATGATATCTGCCCAAACAGTTTGTCGAATCTCTACCAGATTTGGGAGGAAATAAGATATAGTGTTTTTCTTACCAGACCAGATGTTTTTTCAGTGAGGAACTGGGCAAGGGGGTTAAAAATACATGTAATGTAAACATCTACTGCAACGCTTGTCAAGTTTCAGCAAAACTTTGTTGAATCTGATATCTAATTTACATGTTAAGGCTTTTTGAAATCTGATTCTTTATCAATCCCCTTATGGGAGCAGAAAGGGATCCATTAATACGAATGTACATATTCAACTGACTTTTGTAGGGAGAGGAAGGGGTTTTCAAAATCTGTTATCATCTGTCTCATTACTTGATGGGTAGACAGTGGATTAGTGTTGAGCCTTATAAAAAGCTGTCTTGAAGTTTTGAACTGATCCAGTTTGAAGCATCAGTGATACCCTTAACAAGTTCATTAATAATAGTTTATTGTTATGTTCATTTGTAATGTTTATTTATAGTGTTTATTAATTCTAGTACTAGAATTTTTAGTTGGCGATCAAAATGCCATGTGACAATTCTGCATGACTGTCCATGGCAAGCCTTTAAAATCAACCAACAGACACAAACACACGCAAGTGAGACCCTTTGTTCTTTACTAGGTCAATGCTGCTGCGATATTTTTATATCACTATATCATGGGTAATTGAAGGCCCAATTTTTAGACGTTTTTGTTGTGTTTCGTTGAGAATATATGCCAGTTCAAGTTGCTTCAAAATATTTTCCGTCTTGTTGTCAAAATCTCTCTTGTGAGATGTGTGACCGATAAGTGAAGGGAAATTTAGCTTCAAATTCTGGTGTGTTTTCCTGTTACTTAGGTCTTACGACTGTATAGTTGTAATAGCTCTGGCTGAGAGGGGGCAGGTCTATACATCCTGTCAAACTTGAACAAAACTGAGAGGGGGTCCGATTTTTATACATTACCGTAATTAATTAAAAAACTTATTCAATAAAATAAGTTTTTAAGAAAAAGTAAGGAACTCCATTTAACCAAAATGAACAAAAATAGAATCAAATAATCTACCAAGAATACAACTACCAAAAATCAGTATCAATAAATAAATGAAACCCAAAACAAACAGAAATTAAAATAAATAAAAGTCAAACTCAAAACGAGCGGAAATTAATATGAGTAGGGTTGTAAACCCCAAGCTTTCTAAAAGCCAGAATATAATTTGTACTTTACTGAAAAAATTAAATGAATTTACTGGAAAAAATCTGCATTGTCAGTTTAATATACATATGCTGACATTTATTCCTTAAAATCTTAATTGATTTTTGATTTCTTAAGTTAGAAGAGTGAAAACATTTAAAAGAATTTTTTCAGTAAAGTACAAATTATATTCTGGCTTTTAGAAGGGATGGGGTTTAAAACCATACTCATAATAATTTCTGCACGTCTTGAGTTTGACTTATTTATTTTAATTTCTGTTTGTTCTGGGTTTCATTTATTTATTGATACTGATTTGTGGTAGTTGTATTCCTGGTAGATTATTTGATTCTATTTTTGTTCATTTTGGTATAATGGAGTTCTTTACTTTAAAAAAAAAAACTTATTTTGTTCAAAAAGTTTTTTTTAAATTAATTTCTGTTCGTTTTATATTGACATAGTCTTTTTCAGAGAGAAAGACTGAGTCTCTTCTAAAGTTAAACAACCATCCCTTCCATAAAAACCTTAAATACCCCCTGGGCATAGCTTACAACCATTGCCCCTAGTCTCCGGGGATTGTTTCAACCCCAAAGGCCTTGTTATACTATATTTACACCATTTTGAATAGAATAGCTATCTCAAAATTTCTGTTAGATGCATTTCAGGACAATACGACGTGTGTGTTTGTTTGTTTGGAGGGGGAGGGGGTAGCTGCCCTCCGATCACTTTGACTCTTAAAAAGAACACTAGAGCGTCTGATTACCAATCCAAATGAGCCGATTTGATACGCTGAACACAATGGCTATCTCAAATTTTGATTGGAAGTGTTTGGGGAAATTATGGGCGTGGGGGGGGGGGGCATTCGCCCTTTGATCACTTTGTACTAATAAAAAAGGCACTAGTCTTCTCACTTTCCAATCAAATGAGCCCTTTTTGAAGCTTCTGCGACAAAACTTTCTATAAAACCTTATATGTCCCAAGGGCATAACTTACGACCCTTGTTCTGAGGGCTAGGGGGGGAGGGTTGTTATCCCTAAAGACATAATTTCCAGACCTTTCATCTACGTTGAACAAAATGGTAACATCAAACTGTTGATTGCAAATATTTGGGGAAGTGATGGGCATGGGGGGATTCTCCCTCCGATTACTTTCGACTGTTGAAATGGGCAATAACCCTTTCAATTTCCAATCGAATGAACCCTTTTTGAATTCTTTATGACAACGCTTTCTATAAAAACATTATATGGCCCCAGGGCATAACTTACAACCTTAACCCTGAGGGCTGTGGGGGGGGTCATACTCAAAGACCTAATTTCCAGACCTGTCAACTACGTTCAACAAAATGGCTATCTAAAAATTTTTGATTGGATGTTTTTGGGGAAATGGTGGGCATGAGAGGGGGGTTAGTTGGCCTTCAATCACTTTCGATTATTAAAAAGGGCGCTAGCCCTTTCAATTTCCAATCGAATGAGCATTTTTTGAAGTTTCTACAACATCGCTTTCTATAAAAACCTTATATACCCACTGGGCATAACTTACAACCATTGCCCTGAGGGCTGGGGGGGTGTCATCCTCAAAGACATCATTTCCAGAACTTTTAACTACGTTGAAAAAAATGACTATCTCAAAATTTTGATTGTGTGTGTTAGGGGAAATGGTGAGCGTGAGAGGGAGTTAGTTTGCCCTCCAATCACTTTCAACTATTAAAAAGGGCACTAGCCATTTCACTTTCCAATCGAATGAACGCTTTTTGAAGTTTCTACGAAAACGCTTTCTATAAAAATCTTATATGCCCTCAGGGCATAACATACAACCCTTGCCCTTAGGGCTAAGGGGGGGTTGTCATCCTCAAAGACCTAATTTTCAAATCTTTCAACTATAAACCTTATATGCCCCCAAGGCATAACTTATAACCCTTGCCCTGAAGACTGTGGGGGGAGTGTCCTGCCAAAGACATCATTTCCAAAACTTTCAACTAAAAACCTTATAAACCTTATATGGCCCCAAGGCATAACATAACCTTTGCCCTGAAGACTGTGAGGGGAGTGTCCTGCTCAAACACATCATTTCCAAAACTTTCAACTGTGTTGAACAAAATGGCTATCTCAAAATTTTGATCGGATGTGTTTTTGGAAGTGGTGGGCCTGGAAGGGGTGTTAGTTGCCTTCCAATCACTTTCGGCTATTAAAAAAGGCACTGACCATTTCAATTTCTAATCGAATGAGCCGTTTTTGAAGTTTCTACGACAAAGCTTTCAATAAAAACCTTATATGCTCCCAGGGCATAACTTATAACCCTTGCCCTGAAGACCGCGGGGGGAGTGTCCTGTTCAAAAGCATAATTTTCAGAACTTTCAACTGCGTTGAACAAAATAGCCATATCAAAATTGTGATTGGATGTGTTTTGGGAAATGGTGGGCTTCGAAGAGGCGTTAGTTGCCTTCCAATAACTTTCGACTATTAAAAAGGGCACTAGGCATTTAAATTTCCAATCGAATAAACCCTTTTTGAAGTTTCTACGACAACGCTTTCTATAAAAAACCCTGTATGCCCCCAGGATATAACATACACCATTTGCCTTGAGGACTGTGGGGGGGGGATTTCTTCCTCTAAGACCAGGTCTTCAGGATTTCCAACCGCGTTGAAAAAAATGGCTGCCTTAGAATTTTTATTGTCGTTGATTGGGGAAAAGGTGGGAGTGAGAGGGGGCTGTCGACTGTTAAAAAACGCGCAATACCTTTGAATTTCCAATCAAATGAGCCCTTTTTCAATTTTCTATGACAAAGCTTTCAATAAAAACCTTATATGCCCCAGGGTATAAGTTACAACTTAGCCCTGAGGGCTCTGGGGGGAGTGTCATCCTCGGATACATAATTTCTAGAACTTTCAACTACGTTGAACAAAATGGCTATCTCTAAACTTTGATTGAATGGGTCAGTTACCCTCCAATCACTTTCGACTATTAAAAAGGGCACTAGCCCTCTCAATTTCCAATTGAAAGAGCCCCTTTTGAAGTTTTTGTGACAACGCTATCTATAAAAACCTTAGGCCTATATGCCCCCAGGGCATAACTTACAACCTTTTACCCTGGGGGCTCTGGGGGGTTTGTCATCCTCAAATACATAATTTCCAAAACTTTCATCTACGTTGAACAAAATGGCTATCTCTAAACTTTGATTGAATGTGTTTGGGGAAATGGTGGTTGTGAGAGGGGGGTTAGTTGCTCTCCATTCAGTTTCGACTATTAAAAAATGCACTAGCCCTGTCAACTTCCAATAAAATGAGCCCCTTTTGAAGGTTCTACGACAAAACTTTGTATAAAAACCTTATATGCTCCCTGGGTATAACTTACAACCTTTGCTCTGAGGGGGTTATCATCCTCAAAGACCTAATTTCCAGAACTTTCTACTACGTTGAACAAAATGGCTGTCTCTAAATTTTGACTGAATGTGTTTGAAGAAATGGTTGGCATGAGAGGGGGGCTAGTTGGCCTCCAATCTCTTTCGTCTATTAAATAGGGCACTATCCCTTTGAATTTCCAATCGAATGAGCCCCTTTTCAAGTTTCTACGACAAAGCTTAGAATAAAAACCTAATATGCCCCTAGGGCATAACCTATAACCCTTGCCCCGAAGACTGGGGGAGTGTCCTGCTCAAAGATATAATTATCAGAACTTTCAACTGCGTTAAACAAAATGACTATCCCAAAATGTTGATTGGATGTGAAACGGTGGGCGTGGAAGTGGTGTTAGTTGCCTTCCAATCACTTTCGACTATTAAAAAGGGCACTAGCCATTTCAATTTCCAATCGAGTTTGCCCTTTTTGAAGTTCTACGACAACGCTTTCTATAGAAAACCTTATATGCCCCCAGTTACAACCCAACTTACAACCCTTGCACTGAGGGCGGCGGGGGGGTGGGGGGGGGGGGGGGCTGGTCATCCTCAAAGACCAAATTTCCAAAACTTTTAACGACGATCAACAAAATTGGTATATTAAAATTTAGATTGGATGTGTTTGGGGAAAATATGGGCTTGAGAGGAGGGTTAGTTGCCCTTTAATCACTTCGACTCTTAAAAAGCGCACTAGCCCTTTGAATTTCCAATCAAATGAGCCCTTTTTGAAGTTTCTACGACAAAGCTTTCTATAAAAAACCTTATATGCCTCCCAGGGCATAATCTACAACCCTTGCCCTGAGGGCTGTGGGTGGAATTTCCGCCTCCAAAACATAATTTCTATCTGGAAATCAACTACTAAACTGCCCTGCTCTAAAACCAAAAAATAAATAAATAATAGATTGTGCCAACATCGTTCTTTACTTAGGCAGCACTATCGCGCTGCCTATGATTTAATAACAAGGTATTCTGTAAAAGAAGATTTTCGAAGAAAAGTAAAAGGCTAAGTTAAGCCAAAGATGAGTAGAAACAAAGTCATATTATAACTCAAACTTAAAATGAACAGAAATCACTATTAGTTAATGAATGAAACGTAACAGAAACAGAAATTACAATGTATCAGCTCAAAGCGGACGTAAATTCCCACAAACATGATTAGGGCAAATGCTTTTTAAGGATTATGAAAGCCAGGGTACCGTTTGCACTTTGCTGAAAACAATTTTTATTTCAAGTAGTACAGTATGATTGAAATATCATCAAACAAGAAAACAGAAAGAAAGTCACCATAATAACCAAGATTACTGAAAATGATTGAAGTTAGGTCAATTCTTTAATATGTAATTATAATCAAACCCGGAAGTTTCAGATATTATGGATTTATAATAGTTGTTGCGATACCTACATAAATACAGGCCAGCTGGGTACCAGTACCCGGTACCGAACGAAGCTTGGTCTTCTGGTATCTCCGGGCCGTGGCACCCGGCACGCTTGTATATATGTGATTCTCAAATTACGAATTAGCATCATTATCGTATTGTTCTGTAATTTTAAGTCATGAGGTTGCAAATAAGCAATTACAATTGAATTCAAAATTCAGGCGTGAATTCGATTCCGCCTTCCTGTTTATCCTTTGCAAATCCATACATTTTATAGGAGTTGTATTGTTCTGGGACTCGTTGTGATTATCGCCGTTGCTTCTCTTCTGAACGCAGAATTTGTCTACGATTCCAAGCGATCCTCGCCGTCACTTGTCTTCTAACTGCAGATTTTGGTGCAAATCATTTTCGTTTGTGATTCGTTGTGATAATGGTTATTGCCTGCCTCCTAACCGCAGATCTCGCTGTGCTTAATTTTCGTCCATCATTAGGGCCTATCTCAGACATTTTTTCCATACCTTTTGCTTTAGCTGTTCTAACTCATTCATAATCTTGTATAGATTCACATGACATCACATATACAAAAACTTTCTTTTTCAGCTTTTTACCAATAATTATACTTTTCCTTTAAATATTTTTTATATAAGTCAGTAAAACCTAGACATGTTCCATCGCACATACCCTCTGAAGTACCTAAATTAATCAATAGCATAATCATCGTGTTATTCTTTAATTTTAAGTCATAGATTGGCAAATCATCAGTTGAATTAAGGAAATATGGCATGTATTCAAGTCCCCTTTCCTGTTTATAGTTCACATACACTAAAACAATATGTTTAAGCATAGGCACTGTTCTATTTTTCTGAAAAAACAGAAAAAAACAGGGCTTGAATGAAATGGAACAGAAACAGAACAGGCCAAAAAAACAAAAAAAAAACAAAAACAAAAAAAACAGAAGACCTGTTCCTATTTCTGTTCTCTTATTTGGTAAAAAACACTGTTTTCGTTCAAAACCAGTTGTTTAAACAGCTGTTTTTCGAACACTTAATGGTTAAAGAAAAAAAAAATGTAAATGATAAGTTTTGGCTTATTATTAGAAAGTTAATTATAGCCTCAGCTGTTCAAGCGTTAAAGCTCATCGTTTAAAAGTTGTGCTTTCCCCTTGTTTGGACATTGTCCGGGCATACTTACATGAAATACTTTTAGATCAAAGATGCATGTTCGCTCGACACTAGTAGTAGTACGCTAAGATGCTTTAAAGCGGTTTCTGACAGCTTCGAAAAGATCTTTTTAGTCTAGTTTTAGTCTAGAAAGTTTTTAGTCTAGAAAATGAATGGGTCTCCGATATGAAAACATTAACTTTTTAGTCTCTCATTTACTTCTTGTCAAGATTGCCACTTGCCACGGGTAGTACTTCTCACAGGCGATAGCCCTTTTGAGAAAAACCCAGTACTATTGCATCATTTTTTTTCCGCAAAAAAGTGCAGTGTTTCTAATAAAGGGGCGAAAAATTGTCTGTGCCCGCAAATATTGCCATCCATTTTTCTTTATGGTTATATCTTCCATTTTCCAGTCCCTTTTTTCCAAAAAAGTGCTTTTATGTTTATACAGCATCTTCTCAAACTTCCCGGACATTTTGAAAATAAAACATTTTTTGGCATGAAATTATGCAGTCAGCTCAAAGTCATTATTTTTTAAGCAGAGCCCATAGTTGATTTGGGAGGGGGCGGTTTCTTCCTCCAGACCATGCTTTCCACTCCCCTCATCTGGACTTCGGCCCCCCCCCCATTAGGAACGTTTGGACTTCGGAAGCCATCTTAAACAAAACTATGAAAGAAGAAAGAAGGCTAAATATTTCCTAGCCAATGCGTGTCAAAAATTTTCAAAAAGAGAATTAATGGTTTAAGGGTACGTCGCATATTTTTACGACCCTTCCCGCTAGAAAATATTGTTCTAGGCCCCCCACCAAATTCATTCTTAAGTAAATATGTAAAGTGAAATTTCTCAAATTCCGAATTTCAAAGAATTTTAGACTCTTTGCTAGATAATGCTTTCTTAAGTACTCTCTTCTCTTAAATAGGTTTTCAAAGGGATGCAAATATAAGGACAATTGTACTTTTTGATAACTTATTTCGAAAATTTCTATGGCTTTGCGGCAGAAAATCCAACGCATACATTTGCTATATCATATAAATTGCAACTACTTCAAACTTTTATTCTAAGAATAGGAGCGGGCATGCTTTTGAGTATGTAGGTATGTTTTCATGGTCCATTCCAGAAGGAAAAGGGGTAGTGACAGCCACGACTGTGACTAACTATAATTACACAATCCAAGAATGCTAATTTTATTTCTTAGCCAACCCCCCCCCCCTCCAGAATCTCTGGATCTGCTAATATTTCAAAGGTATGATTTAAGAAAAGATGCACTTTTTCCCCCTCCCCAGGATTCATATAAATTCTTACTACATATTTATGCAAATTAATGAAAAAAGAAAAAGTTTATCGGAAAGCTCTATATCCGGGTTGCAGCGGTAGATAGTAATCTAGTAAAAATTATAAGAAAAAATGCACTTTTTGCCCCCCTCTCCAGGATTCATATAAATTCGTACTATTGTATTTATGTAAATAATGAAGGAGAAAGTTTCTACTCAGAAAAGTTTTCTCCTCAAAATTTCTCCTGAAAAATTTTTAAGGCATTTACGGCCGAGTTGCTAATGCTGCAGGAGCGTCTTACGATTTTGAAACCTGTTGTATCCAAAAATGACCGGAACCAGCTTTCCTCACTGGACTCTGACATAGCCTCAAGGACTTCAGCAGTACAAAGGCGAGTTGGAATGGGCTCTGTTGCTGTTTCTGCACCATTAGTTAATGTATCCTATACTAATGGGGTCAAAGATTGAGGGACCAGAGAACGATCCACAAGTGACAACCTTTCAAATATTGAAGGATCCAGATAAGCTGCTTTTTGGAAAAGATTAATTGCAAAATGAAGGCTTGTCACAAAGTACTTTTTTTTAATTCTTTGAGGGGTGCAGCAACGGGACTATCACCAGCTCTAGCATTACAAAAGAGCTAAGGCCCTTCTAAGACTATGTGTGCTCGACTGCCAATTGGATTTGTAAGAAGAACTTACCATTGCTGTAGTATTGTGTATGGGAGAAAGTACGGTATTAGCAGCTTCTAGTACAGTCCAGCCATTAGACATAAGCAAGGGACTCCTAATGGAAGTGTTGCAAACGTCTAATGTATAAAACTATTTCCAGGATACCTAAGTTTTTTCTTGGATTCAATCATTTCCAATGTACTATTCCATCGCAATTTCGTGTCAAGAGGGATATGAGAATGAAGGCCACTCTCTTTACAACAACTTTTTAAGTTACCATGCTGGACAGTAGAAACTTTTAGTTTTCTAAATAATTTTCGCAGTTTTTTCAATGTTTGAGCAAGTGTAAAGTGTCTTCGGATATCCTGTGCTGCAACACCGTATTCTGACAGACCCCCAACTCCCCACTATTCTTCTTCTTTACTTTCGCCACCCTCTTCGGTAGACACTGCATCAGTTTCATCAGAGTCTTCAGCAAAAATATCTTTACTTCCGGAGTTTTCAGAACAAGGAACAGAAAAGCCGTCTGAATAATTTTCACCAGCTGGATCGACATCTTCGACTTCATCAAAAGATTCCAAGCAAGCTTCTTCAGGGATGTCATTGGCTAAGTTTTGAGTGGGTCAAAATTAAAGAGCGTGCGTAACAGATGAATGAAGACAATGTTCAAAACATGAAGTTCAGGAAAATGCTCATAGCCTAGAGTCACAATGCGGAACATCTTACCTGTCAGTAAAACATCCTGATTGCAACTTAGATTGCTGGAAGGATGTTAGTAGTTGTATGAGAATGATTAAGCCTCTTGAAATGTGAAACACTCTGGTGCAACCTCTGCTCATTTTTCATCTTCCTGGAGTAATAAGCAGTGATACCTATAAAACCAGATCCTTTTGCAGACCAGCAGTCACAAGTCAACATATTCTTAGTGGCAGACCGTAAAGCAGCTTTCTCTTTAACTTTTTTTTCTGGCAGCAACATTTATGGGATGATAGATGGTTTCCCAAGATGGTACTTTCAAGCCACCTGTTTTTTTTTTTTTTAAATAAGCTGTTTTATATCTGGCTTATCAAACACAGAAAGTCGCAATTTGTTCTTAAACAGGGCTTTGCAGCAGAGCTTCGGTAGAGTAGCTTGTTTTGATCGACTGGACATAAAGAATGGTCGCTTGTCTCCAGGACAGTATCTGTGCAACTTTGCTGCTCAATTTACTGAAGAATGTACCGTAAGAAACAAGTTGTTATAGTGGAACTAAACTACACCTTTACCTTCCTCCTATTTACACCCATACCTAATCTCATCTGACTCCTAGGCCCTAATTCTGCCTAGCTGAAACAACATAGTAGCACTATTTGATATATTAGACACACTGAGTTCCGTCATTTTACTTGCATTCCAATTTTAAAATTGTATGAGGCGTAATCACGCTTCTTCACAATTTCAAATTATGATTTAAAACACTATTTTGTAAGTTCGAAGTCTCGAATATTTCATTCTCGTATCACTAAAATAAAATCAGAAACAGAAGAAAAACAGGTAGAAAAAAAACAGAAAAGAAAAGAAAAGGTAGAAAAAAACAGAAACAGGACGAAATAGCTATTATAAAAACAGAAACAGAACAGAACAAGTAAATAAAAAACATGTCCATGCTTAAACACGTTCCTTCATTCCATTGTAATTTTGATTTGACTTCAAACCGTTTTTTATGCAACATTTTCCTTTGTAATTCAATGTGACTCTGGCTGTCGCTTGTCCCATGTCTTTTGCTTTAGCTGTTCGAAGTCATTCGGTATTTTACATAATTTTCCATGCGTCACAAATACCAAAAACGATACGAGTCATACGACCACCCCGGGAAAAAATGCTGTATTTTTTAGCTCTTTATTCACAGGTAATTTTTTCAAAAATTTAGGCCCTAAACAAATTTTTTTGACCTATTTAAGTGACCTCATGACCTATCTAGATCGTTCTTTTAGGGCTGAAAATCTCAGTGTGCCAATGAAAAAAAAATTATGGAGCTATTAACAAAAATTACTTAAATACACAGCTATTTTCCACAAGAGATTAGATTCGTTGTGGTTCTCGCCATTGCATCTCTTATAACTGTAGATTTTGTTTTTGATGTGATGCTCGCTGTCGCTCTTATTTTAACCGAAGATTTTGATGTCCATCATTTTTCATTTGTGGGTTCTTGTGAGGCTTTTATTATCACATGTCTCCAAACCGCAGATCTTGTTGTTCTTCATTCTCGTTTATCATTACCTCAGATATTTTCCCATGCCGTTTGCCTTTGCTGTTCGGATTCATTCTTGGTCATGTATAATGTCGCAAGACGTCATGGATACCAAAAAACTTCTTTTCGAGATTTCCCCAAGTAATTTTTTTTATGCTTTAATTACGTTGTTATATAATTCAGTAACAACAAAGCATGTTCTAAAGCATATACCCCCTGAAATGTCTATTTCAATGTCAACACCTTCTGAAATTTGAATTGAACTAATAAATGTTGGCATGAACTTAATTGCTTCTTACTGATATCCTTCACATACGCTAAAATAATATCTTTTGTCATTCAATTGTCATTCTGATTTGTCTTTTAACCGCATATTTCGTTGCGTAACATTTTCATTTGCGGTTCATGGTGATTCTCGTTTTGCTTTATTATCTTTTTTTTGTCTTCTAACAACAGATTTGGCTGTGCAACATTTTTCGTTCGCTGTTGCTTGTTCTCTGCCTTTTACTTTAGCTGTTTGGAGTCATTCGTCTTCTTGTATAATTTCGCATGCGTCATAGATACCAAAAACAATTCTATCCCTGGAAGACTGTGATGTAATTTTCTCTTGAAATTGCAAAATATGAAGATAGATTAATGTGACATCTTTTACATGAAAAATGTTTTTCCAAAGCTAAGGTTCTTTGCAAATATTCTCAAACTCGTGACCGTATGCCAATTAAAAAAAATAAACCAAAACAACAAACTATGGGGCCATTTTCAAGAATAATACTAAAAAAAAACTTATTGCTTGCTCAACAAAAGTAGATTATTTAGGTGTCAGGAGTCATAAGTCATATTGTATAATTTTATATGCGTCATAGTTACCAAAAATGATTCCACCCCTGGAAAATAAAAAATGATGTACTTTGCTCTTTAAATTGCAATATGAAGATAAATGAATGTGACGCCATTTACATGAAAAAGTTTTTTTTTTCAAAATTAAAACTTTTTTTCTTCCAACGAATCATCATTTATAACACTTGTAAATTTTTCGTTTTTTGGGTCTTGTCTCATTGGATAGTCCAGGTTGTTGATTTCACCTGCTTTGAATTTAATTGTTTTGGGCGTTCTCTTGGTCTTATCACGTTTCATAGTTCAGGTGGTTACAAAAATCATCATTTTAATTCTCATAGCTATTATATTCAATTTTGACACGTTTTTATTCTCGCTGTCGCTCATCTTCTAACCCCATTTTTCTGTCTACTTCATTTTGGATTTTTATAGTGTTGTAAAATTACCGTAAAATAAAAACTCGGTAAGTAAAATTAGAAAAATAAGGTAAAATTGGTAAAATAATTTACTCCCTAGGAAATACAGGGTAAACTTGGTGTTTTGGAGTTGGCCTGTAGGTACAAGACCGGTTGAGCATTTCTTTTTAAGCATCACTTACAGCTTTTAATGACATTTTTTAATGATTCCGATTTTCATTTGCTTAAAAAAGGCGAGGCATCTTCATCTAGAATTTCATCAATTGGATTAACTGTTTAGTTTATCCCTTTGGTAAATCTTGTGCCTACGATAATACCTCAGCAATTGGACAGTACCTGATTTCGGACAACCATTTTGTAAAAAAAAAAATGAATAAAAAAAATAAAAATAAATCAAATTTACCATTATTTGGGAGTAAAATCATATTAGTCATTTTTTTCTACATTTAAACCTAAGAAATGCTACCCTAACAGCCTTGCATATTTAAATAACCATACTCAGCCACATTCCACATATTTTATACGTGTTATTTTTCATTTATTCATAAAAGTACCGAATACAATAAAAAAAGAGGTTTGTAACACTTTGATGACTTTAATTAACTAAGCACTGGATCATAAGAGCGGAACATTCAGTCACTTTCACAGTCATTGAGACTGTCTTCAACAGGATCTCCAGGCAAATCTAGCTCCTCTGCTTCAGCTTTAGATTCTGATTCAGGTGACCGTGCCTGTTCTGAATCACCCCCATTTCTCCCTCAGAGCTAATTCTGTTTTATCTGAAGATTCTTGCAAAACAACTGCTGAAACACATGGGCCGTTAAACTAGAATAAGAATTTTTTTTAGACAATGCAGTCACTAACAACTCATTTGGTAGCAATTTGTTGAAAAGCAGGATAAATCTTAGAAAAGGGCACTGGAACTTTCGATTTCCAATTGACTGAGCCCCCTCCAAAGCTTATTTGACCACCCCTTCTACGTGAAGTGCCTCAGGAAAAAGATAAATGAACAAACATTAATACATTGAAAATTTATGGGTTATATAATCAATACAGCATATTTGCCCTTGACTTAAACAGGGGAGTTGAAATTTCAATTTCCCTAGTAATAAATATCCTGGAATTATCCAAGGGTAAAACAGAGAGCAATTTTCCGCGGGGGGGGGAGAATATTCCGTGGGGGTATTTTTCGGGGCGTTGGGTAAGCGCCGGATCGCGGGGAAAAGACGACATGAATACAAGATTTCTCTGAGATGAGAAATTTAAAATAAAAATGAGGATATTGATTCTGCTTTGTCCCTCCATATTGTTGAAAGTCCATATCATGTAGTTCTTTTTGATGAGGCAAATTTAATATTTGAAGCAAATGGCTTCTTTTTTTGAGTACTGAAGACGACCGGGCGGAAATCCCTGACGAAATATCTGCCTCTATCATTTTCACTTCTTTTTTGTCCGCTGGCTGACATTACCCTCATTTTGCTCGGCTATCTTTTTTTTTTTAGGTTTGTCATATGTCAATCCTGCTTCAAGCCCTTTCTGTCTTTAACAGTTCACAGTACCAACATGGGCGTAGGCAGCATCTTGTGTAGAGGGCGGCAGCCGCTTCTGTGATGGAGGGGGGAGGGGTCTTACTAATACTTCCCGAGGTCCTTTGAATATAGGTCTTTAGAGACTAGTCATTCTATGTTTCGCTAAAACTTGGCCTTTAACATTTTCCATGTTCTACTTTTCCTGTAACAGTATAATATAAGAGACCCACTATCCAACTTCCAATTTCCAGAAAACATAAACACCACAAAAGTGATTTAACACAAATCACATTATGGTTAGATAACAGCTTCTTCTAAGAATTCAATTCAAAAGTTTACAGTTTAGCCAAATTAAATATCACAACTGGTATAGGGGAGGTCTGGCCACGCTTAGCCAAAGCAAATAGTTTCAATGTACGAACCTATGGGGCTTCTGAGGGATTATAAAGGCTCTGACAGATGGCAGTGTATGTTGTTATAATGTTTGACCTTAATTAATACTTTTACCAAAAATATCAGATTAGATCAGGTTTTAAGGTGATTAACTCTGGAATTTTATTCAATTTTATCTGAAAGCTTACGCCTAATTACGAATATTTGAAAACTCGCGTTGTAAACTCATATTGTATTCTCTTATTATTTGCCTTTTTTGGCAACTTCCGAGACGTGCCACCTTCACCAGTTTGCTGTTAGTATTTTTTTCATCCTGCGGGATAGTGAACTCCCATTTTTTGCCACAATACCTGGGGTAAATTCCACATGCCGTGCCAAGGTGTCCAAAAGTGGGCTATGCTTGTAAAAGCTGTTAAACAGCTTATTTAAAAGTAGATGGCAAGCTTAAAACCCAAAACTGTGTTAATTCTGGCATTGTTTAATCCTGTCAGAACAGTAGGTGAACTGAAGTTCCATTTTTTCCTGTTAAATTTCATTCAAGATAAAATGCTTAAAAGTAAAACAGAAGAAAGAAAGGTGGCTGTGATCCAGAAGAAAATAAAACAGCAATTTTGTCTGTCTTATTCTACAAGAAGTCAGTTGGATTCTCTAAAAGTGCCATGGCTGTCCCTAGAGGAACGCTGCAAGACTACATAAAAAAAACTTGAGAAGCTGAATATCCCTCTAAAAAGTCTGGACCTAAGTTTCCTTACACCCTGTTACAAAACATGATAAATATTGACAGAGGAACAAGAAAAAGGACTAAAAACTTACTTGAAAACGATAGCTGATATGCTTTTCACTGTATTCCTATAGAAGCGTGCAAATTTGCATACACTTATGTCATTATTAAGAGTATAAAAGTACCGGATAACGGAACTGCAAGGGCAGTGGAGACAGTGGAGGAATTACAGGTAAAGATTGGTACCGTTTTTTTTATGGATTGCCTTACAACTCTATCAGTAAAAACGCCAGAAAGTACAAGCCTATGACAGACAACTGCTTTCAACCGTCACAGTGGAGCTTTCTTTAACCACCTGGAGCGAGGCCTATGTAAACACAAGTTCAGACCACAAGACATTTGAAAAAGTAGCAACTGAAAAACTTAAGGTCCACTTTTGGAAGGAGACTGGAGCAATAGACTTTGCGCTAACCACCTGGAGCGAGGCCTATGTAAACACATGTTCAGACCACAAGACATTTGAAAAAGTAGCAACTGAAGAACTTAAGGTCCACTTTTGGAAGGAGACTGGAGCAAATAGACTTTGCGCTCTTAGTTTTTTTTAAAACCTTAATGAAATTCATTTTGTAGTTTTTTATGCTGACCATAATCTTTCTTAATTTTATAACCGAAAAACAAGCTTTAATGTTCCCCTGGTCACTTTTCTTTTGTCCGGTGGCGAAACGTAAGCCAGAGACGACCAAACTAGTGCCGGGGTGGCCCAGGTTTGGCACTCTTGACCACTTGGATAGAGAGGCATCCAGGTGGAAAAATGGCAGAGTATTTCTAATTGCCTTTTTCAAGGATGCTATTGAATGAGTTACTTTTGCTTTGGCATGCTCAGCAACTTCTTATCGCTTGAATCAACTCATAGAGAATTAAACAAGTCAAAATCTGCCGATCGTGGGCCAGTCTCCTCTTTATATATCGGACCGAAAATCAATATTGAAGATCGAAACGTAAATGTTGATATCGGAAAAGATATTTGGAAATTTCTGTTTGTTTCCAGCTTTTTTAACCATCTACCAGGTAATGTCCAACAAAAAAAATTCCAACACACGAAAAGTTCTTGTTAATGTCTAGCGTACATTTGAAGTTCTAGGGGGGGGCAGCTGCCCTCCCCTGCCCCCCTAGAACTTCTCTTTCTTCCAATGAATTATCATTTATAACGCTTGTAAATTTTCCTCTTTTGGGTCTACCTCTAGATAAGTTTTTCATACTGATATGTCTATTCATACTGCCTTTTTAGTATGAAAAGCCTGCGTCTTTTTTTTAAGATGTTTGATTATTGAAGCAAGTACGATTTCTAACACCAATGGTCTGCTAAGCTTCAAACTTTTGGTTTTCTTTTTTAAGGTTTTTTAATTATTGTAATCCCTCGCTAAAATATATACAAATATTTTTGCAATTATATATACGGCAATGATGAATATAAAAATGAGGTCACTGACGTGAATCTTTTTTCCAAAATTAAGACTCTTAAAGAATTTTCTCAAACTTCTGACCTATCTAGATCGTTTTTTTTAGGCGAGAACATCCCAGGATACCAATTTACCCGAAAAAATATGGAGCCGTTTTCGAGAAAAAATTAATATACAATATGCAATTATTGTTCGTTTATAAAGATTAATTAAAAAAACTTTTTCCACAAAATAAGTTTTTCAAAGAAAAGTAAAGAACTCTATTAAGTAAGAAATTAGCAAAAATAAAATGAAATTATCTACGAACCGTGAAACTACCGCAAATCAGTATCAATAAATAAATGTAAACAAAAACAAACAAAAATTACAATAAATAACCGAGTCAAACTCAAAACGAGCAGAAATTAACATTAGTTGGGCTCAAAACCCCTATGCCTTCCCATGGCCAGAACATAATTTGCACTTTACTGAAAAATATAAATGTTTTGCTTTTATAACTTTAATAAATCAAATAATATTAGCATTACTAAATATCAGTATATGTATATTAAACTGACAATGCACATTCATTTGTATTTTCTTCAGTACGTTGAACAAAATGGATATCTCAAAATTTTGATTGGATGTGTTTGGGGAAATGGTGGGCGTGAGAGGGGGGTTAGTTGCCCTTTAATATCTTTCGACTATTGAAAGGGCACTAGCCCTTTCAATTTCCAATTGAATGAGCCCTTTTTGAAGTTTCCACAACATCTCTTTCTATAAAAAACCTTATATGCCCCCAGGGCATAACTTACGACCCTTGTCCTGAGGGCTGTGGGGGTGGAGAGGTTGTAAATAATTTCTTAGACCACACTGCTTTTCCATTAAAAAACAAACAAAATTTTTACAAACTAAAATCGTTTTTTAATTTTCAAAAACGACTTTAAATTAAAAAAACTTATATTGGCAATATACCTCCGAATTTTACGGCCCAAAATCCGGGTTCATTTATAAACTGGCAAAAAAAAATAAATAAATAAAGCACAAAAAAAACCCCAATAATAAAACATAAAAAAAAAAATACTAAAAGGAGAGGTTGTCATCCTTAAAGACCTAATTTCCAAAACTTTCAACTACGTTTAATAAAATGGCTATGTGTTTTGAAAAAAGGTGGGCGTTAGAGGGGGGTTAGTTGCCCTCAAATCACTTTCGAAACTATTAAAAAGGGAACTAGCCCTTTGAATTTTCAATCGAGTGAGCTCTTTTTCAAGTTTCTACGACAAAGACTTCAATAAAACTTATGTGCCCCCAGGGCATAACTACCCTTGCCCTGAAGACTATGGGGAAATTGTTCTAATCAAAGGTATAATTTCCTGAACTTTAAACTGCGTGGAACAAAATGGCTATTTCAAAATTTTGATTGGATGTTTTGGGGAAACGGTGGGCGTGGAAGGGCTGTTAGTTGCCTGCCAATCACTTTTAACTATTAAAAATGGCACTAGGCATTTCAATTTCCAATCAAATAAGCCCTTTTTGAAGTTTCTACGACAACGCCTTCTATAAAAAACTTACAAGCCCCCAGGGCGTAACTTACAACCCTTGCCCGGAAGGTTGTGGGGGGGGGGTTGTCAGCCTCAAAAACCCAATTTCCAGAACTTTCAACAACTTTGAACAAAATGGGTATCTTTCGATTTTGATTGGATGGGTTTGGGGAAAAGGTGGGCGTGAGAGGGGGGTTAGTTGCCCTCCAATCACTTTCGACTATTAAAAAGGGCACTAGCCCTTTGAATGTCAAATCAAATGAGCCTTATTTGAAGTTTGTGCGACAGCAGTTTTTATAAAAACCTTATATGCCCCCAGGACATAACTTACAACCCTTGCCCTGAGGGCTGTGAGGGAGTGTCCTCCTCAAAACATAATTTCTATCTGGAAATCAACAACGCTGAACAAAATGGCTATCTCCAAATTTTGATTGGATGTGTTTGGGGGAATGATGGGCGAGGGAGGGGGGGCTAGTTACCCTCAAATCACTTTCGACAATTAAAAAGGGCACTAGACCTTTGAAGTTCCAATCGGATGAGCCATTTTTCAAGTTTCTACGACAAAGATTTCAATAAAAACTTATATGCTCCCAGGGCATAACTTATAACCCTTGCCCTGAAGACTAGGGAGGAGTGTCCTGCTCAAAGGTATAATTTCCTGAACTTTAAACTGCGGGGAACAAAATGGCTATCTCAAAATTTGATTGCATGTGTTTGGGGAAATGGTGAGCGTGGAAGGGGTGTTAGTTGCCTTCCAATTACTTTCGACAATTAAAAAGGGCACCAGCTATTTGAATTTCTAATCGAATGAGCCCTTTTTGAAGTTTATACGACAATGCGTTCTATAAAAACCTTATATACCCCCAGGGCCTAACTTACAACCCTTGCCCTGAGGGCTGTGAGGGGGTTGTCATCCTCAAAGACCTAATTTACAGAATTTAAAACTATGTGGAATAAAATGACTATCTCAAAATTTTGATCGGATGTGTTTGGGGAAAAGATGGGCGTGAGAGGCGGGTTAGTTGCCCTCCAATCCCTTTCGACTATTAAAAAGGGCACTAGCCCTTTGAATTTCCAAAAAGAAAAAAATAATAAATAATACATTGTGCCAACATCGTTCTTATATGCCCTCAGGGCATAACCTAAAACCCTTGCCCCGAGGGTTTTGGGGGAGTGTCCTCCTCAAAAACATATTTTCTATGTGGAAATCAACTACGGTAAACAAAATGGTTGTCTCAAAATGTTGATTGGATGTGTTTGGGGGAATGATGGGGTGCGGGGGAGGGGCTAGTTGCCCTCCAATCACTTTCGACTATTAAAAAGGGCACTAGCCCTTTGAATTTCCAATTGAATGAGCCTTTTTTGAAGTTTCTACAGCGTCTTCTATAAAACCTTATATGCGACAGCATCTTCTATAAAAACCTTATATGCCCCCAGGGCATATCTTACAACCCTTGCCCTGAAAGCTGTGGGAGAGTGTCTTCCTCAGAAACATAATTTTTATCTGGAAATCAACTACGCTGAACAAAATGGCTATCTCAAAATTTTTATTGGATGTGTTTGGGGAAATGGTGGGCATGAAGGGGTGTTAGTTGCCTTCGAATCACTTTCTACTATTAAAGAGGGCACTAGCCACTGCAATTTCCAATGGAATGACCCCTTTTCGAAGTTTCTACAACAACTCATTCGATACGAAGTGCCCGGGTATGGAAACAAAAAAAATAAATAAATGTATTGTGCCAACATCGTTCTTTATTTAGGCAGCGCTATTGCGCTGCCTAAATGCATATATATATATATATATATATATATATATATATATATATATATATATATATATATATATATATATATATATATATATATATATATATATATATATATATATATATATATATATATATATATGTAAAATATATACATATATTTATAAAAATATGTATATATATATATATATATATATATATATATATATATATATATATATATATATATATATATATATATATATATATATATATATATATATATATATATATATATATATATATATATATTTATAGAACTTCTAGAACTATAGAACCCTAGAACCCTTCAACTTATAGAACCCTAGAACTTCTCTTTCTTCCAATGAATTATCATTTATAACGCTTGTAAATTTTCCTCTTTTGGATTTACCTCTAGATAAGTTTTTCATACTGATATGTCTTTTCATACTGCCTTTTTAGTATGAAAAGCCTGCGTCTTTTCTAAGATGTTTGATTATTGAAGCAAGTAGCCTACGATTTCTAACACCAATGGTCTGCTAAGCTTAAACTTTTGGTTTTCTTTTTAAAGATTTTTTAATTATTGTAATCACTCGATAAAATATATAAAAATATTTTTGCAATTACCAGTTTTTTGTTTTTTAAGCAATTTAATGTCTTTTCATGCCTTTTCAAAAATATTTGATTATTCAAGGAAGTTCGATTTCCAACACTGATTTCTACTAAGCTTCAAACTTTTGGTTTTCTTTTTTAAGGTTTTGAATTGTTGTAATCTCTAGTTAAAATATATACGAATGTTTTTGCAATTACCAGTCTTTTGCTTTTTAAGCAATTTAATGTCTTTTCATATTGCTGTCTTTTCAAAGATATTTGATTATTGAAGCAATTCCAATTTCTAATAACGATTTCTACTAAGCCTCAAACTTTCGGCTTTCTTTTTTATGGTTTTTGAGTTGTTGTAATCCCTTGTCAAAATACATACAAATATTTTTGTAATTACCATTTTTTGCTCTTTACGCAATTTAATGTCTTTTCATATTGCTGCCTGTTCAAAGATATTTGATTATTCAAGCAAGTTCGATTTTTAACACCAATTTCTACTAAGCTTCAAACTTTCGGTTTTCTTTTTTAAGGTTTTTGAATTGTTGTAATCCCTTGTCAAAATGTATTAAAATATTTTTGTAATTACCAAATTTTTTTGCTCTTTAAGCAATTTAATGTTAACTTTTCCACGCATGAAAATCTTCAATTTTTCCACATAAGTATGACAACGTCATTGCAATACGGCAATGATGAATATAAAAATGAGGTCACTGACGTGAATCTTTTTTCCAAAATTAAGACTCTTAAAGAATTTTCTCAAACTTCTGACCTATCTAGATCGTTTTTTTTAGGCGAGAACATCCCAGGATACCAATTTACCCGAAAAAATATGGAGCCGTTTTCGAGAAAAAATTAATATACAATATGCAATTATTGTTCGTTTATAAAGATTAATTAAAAAAACTTTTTCCACAAAATAAGTTTTTCAAAGAAAAGTAAAGAACTCCATTAAACAAAAAATGAGCAAAAATAAAATGAAATAATCTTCCAAGCGCGAAACTCCCACAAATCAGCATCGATAAATAAATGAAACCCAAAACGAACAGAAATTACAATAAATAACCGAGTCAAACTCAAAACGAGCAGAAATTAACATTAGTCGGGCTTAAATCCCCTATGCCTTCCCAAGGCCAGAACATACTTGCACTTTACTGAAAAATATAAATGTTTTGCTTTTATAACTTTAATAAATCAAATAATATTAGCATTACTAAATATCAGTATATGTATATTAAACTGACAATGCACATTCATTTGTATTTTCTTCAGTACGTTGAACAAAATGGATATCTCAAAATTTTGATTGGATGTGTTTGGGGAAATGGTGGGCGTGAGAGGGGGGTTAGTTGCCCTTTAATATCTTTCGACTATTGAAAGGGCACTACCCCTTTCAATTTTCAATTGAATGAGCCCTTTTTGAAGTTTCCACAACATCTCTTTCTATAAAAAGCCTTATATGCCCCCAGGGCATAACTTACGACCCTTGTCCTGAGGGTTGTGGGGGTGGAGAGGTTGTCATCCTTAAAGACCTAATTTCCAAAACTTTCAACTACGTTTAATAAAATGGCTATGTGTTTTGAAAAAAGGTGGGCGTTAGAGCGGGGTTAGTTGCCCTCAAATCACTTTCGAGACTATTAAAAAGGGAACTAGCCCTTTGAATTTTCAATCGAATGAGCTCTTTTTCAAGTTTCTACGACAAAGACTTCAATAAAACTTATGTGCCCCCAGGGCATAACTACCCTTGCCCTGAAGACTATGGGGAAATTGAACTTTAAACTGCGTGGAACAAAATGGCTATCTCAAAATTTTGATTGGATGTTTTGGGGAAATGGTGGGTGTGGAAGGGCTGTTAGTTGCCTTCCAATCACTTTTAACTATTAAAAATGGCACTAGGCATTTCAATTTCCAATCAAATAAGCCCTTTTTGAAGTTTCTACGACAACGCCTTCTATAAAAAACTTACAACCCCCAAGGGCATAACTTACAACCCTTGCCCGGAAGGCTGTGGGGGGGGGGTTGTCAACCTCAAAAACCCAAGTTCCCGAAATTTCCACTACGTTGAACAAAATGGGTATCTTTAGATTTTGATTGGATGTGTTTGGGGAAAAGGTGGGCGTGAGAGGGGGGTTAGTTGCCCTCCAATCACTTTCGACTATTAAAAAGGGCACTAGCCCTTTGAATGTCACATCAAATGAGCCTTATTTGAAGTTTGTGCGACAGCAGTTTTCATAAAAACCTTATAGGCCCCCAGGGCATAACTTACAACCCTTGCCCTGAGGGCTGTGTGGGAGTGTCCTCCTCAAAACATAATTTCTATCTGGAAATCAACTACGCTGAACAAAATGGCTAAAAATTTTGATTGGAAGTG
The DNA here is from genome assembly GCF_049724085.1 of Artemia sp. Qi Xiang Cuo. Lineage (NCBI taxonomy): Eukaryota > Metazoa > Arthropoda > Branchiopoda > Anostraca > Artemiidae > Artemia > Artemia sp. Qi Xiang Cuo. Next base: position 91,234,819 of record NC_142794.1, on the reverse strand, counting down.
TTTGGGGGAATGATGGGTGAGGGAGGGGGGGGGGCTAGTTGCCCTCAAATCACTTTCGACTATTAAAAAGGGCACTAGACCTTTGAATTTCCAATTGGATGAGCCCTTTTTCAAGTTTCTATGACAAAGATTTCAATAAAAACTTATATGCCCCTAGGACATAACTTATAACCCTTGCCCCGAAGACTAGGGAGGAGTGTCCTGCTCAAAGGTATAATTTCCTGAACTTTAAACTGCGGGGAACAAAATGGCTATCTCATAATTTTGATTGCATGTGTTTGGGGAAATGGTGAGCGTGGAAGGGGTGTTAGTTGCCTTCCAATTACTTTCGACAATTAAAAAGGGCACCAGCTATTTGAATTTCTAATCGAATGAGCCCTTTTTGAAGTTTCTAAGACAATGCGTTCTATAAAAACCTTATATGCCCCCAGGGCTGAACTTACAACACTTGTCCTGTGGGCTGTGAGGGGGTTGTCATCCTCAAAGACCTAATTTACAGAATTTAAAACTATGTTGAATAAAATGGCTATCTCAAAATTTTGATCGGATGTGTTTGGGGAAAAGATGGGCGTGAGAGGCGGGTTAGTTGCCCTCCAATCACTTTCGACTATTAAAAAGGGCACTAGCCCTTTGAATTTCCAAAAAGAAAAAAATAATAAATAATACATTGTGCCAACAGCGTTCTTATATGCCCCCAGGCCATAACTTAAAACCCTTGCCCCGAGGGTTTTGGGGGAGTGTCCTCCTCAAACACATATTTTCTATCTGGAAATCAACTACGCTGAACAAAATGGCTATCTCAAAATTTGGATTGGATGTGTTTGGGGGAATGATGGGGTGCGGGGGAGGGGCTAGTTGCCCTCCAATCACTTTCGACTATTAAAAAGGGCACTAGCCCTTTGAATTTCCAATTGAATGAGCCTTTTTTGAAGTTTCTACAGCGTCTTCTATAAAACCTTATATGCGACAGCATCTTCTATAAAAACCTTATATGCCCCCAGGGCATATCTTACAACCCTTGCCCTGAAGGCTGTGGGGGATTGTCCTCCTCAATAACATAATTTTTATCTGGAAATCAACTACGCTGAACAAAATGGCTATCTCAAAATTTTGATTGGATGTGTCTAGGGTAATGGTGGGCGTGGAAGGAGTGTTAGTCGCCTTCCAATCACTTTCGACTATTAAATAGGGCACAAGCCACTCCAATTTCCAATCGAATGAGCCCTTTTCGAAGTTTTTACGACAACTCCTTCGATACGAATTGCCCGGGTATGGAAACAAAAAATAAATAAATAATGTATTGTGCCAACATATTTCTTTATTTAGGCAGCGCTATTGCTCTGCCTAAATGCATATATATATATATATATATATATATATATATATATATATATATATATATATATATATATATATATATATATATATATATATATATATATATATATATATATATATATATATATATATATATATATATATATATACATACTGCACACTACCAACAAGCCAGTACCTGCACACCAGTAACATTGGCAAAATCTATATCTATGCACGAAAACCATTTCAGCAATCATGTAAATTTAATAAAACCAATTTGCATAGTAAAATTACTTTTTACGTTAACTCGAGAAAATTGTATAAAACAAGAAGTGAATGGGAACAATATTTTGGAATACTACAAGCACAAGAATAGAGTTTGTCTTTCCAGCTTCTGTTTTCCTATTTCTCGAAGTCATACTTAGTTTTGTCAGTCCTACAACAGGCAACAATTATTCAATATATTTATGATTTGTAGTATTTAATTTTTTGAAGCTGTTGAAATATGCCCTTTTTCACGTTTTTAACCAAAAAATCCGTTGATGTCCCCCCCCCCGCTTCTTACTTCTGAGATATGTGTGCACCAACTGTGCTTTACTGCACATTTATTTCAGCTTTAATTCGATACATTTTTCTTGGCATGCTTAAGCACCATTTTTAGCATTAAAGGTGCAATAGGATAAAATTTTAAAATAAGCTAGAAAATTTATTTATAGTTAAAAATGTACTATTAAGTTTGTAACGCCTATTGAGAAAAGTAACTAACAAAAGAGTTTCCCTTCATTTTAGTTCTCTCATAAAATTGGTAACTTTGGTAAAATTGGTAACTAAAATTGGGTAACTTCGTACTTCTTAAAAGACGGGATCCTTCAGCCATTCTTCTGCTCAATGTGTTTGCTCCTTTCTTGCTTGTTATTCTTTGTGATAAATAAATACTGGCCTTTTTTTAAGGCGTGCGCTTTTTTTGTCTTCGTTAAGTTTTTTTTCTTTTTGCTTGTGTTACGTTAGTTTGTTTTCTTTTCTTTTCCCGTTGGCAAACGCTTTCGGAGATGAAGCCAAAATATTCTAATTTTCAGTATTAATTATATCAATTTTAGTATTATTTAAAAATTATGTCCGTTTTATGCATTTTATTTCAATTGGAATGGGCTTGCATGCGCTGCAGCTAAAGGGTCGCAGGCACAAAAGACCTGCTCATAATTTTTTTAAGTCCCACTTAACAAAACTTAACAGCCAAATGTGTCCGTTAAGCCAGTCGCACACTAGAAGAATCACTTGTTAGTAAAGTGATAAGAGTCACTTCTGTAAGTCACTTACCAAAACGTTCGTGATGTCTTGCTCAAACATTGATGCTAACTAATAATATGAATATCTAGCCATTACGAGGATTATACCAAAACGGAAATAATTGATCAAAGCAGTCATAAAATTTGACAAACCCACAACGAATAAACGAATTAAAAAGAATAAAAGAATAAACGAAAGAATAAAGAATAAACGAAAAGAATAAAGATTACTACGTGAACAAGACAAAAATTTTAAGGAAAATCATAAAATATCGATGTCTCGGTGGAGGGGGGGGGGGGTGAGACACTAGGCTAAAGGTTCTCTTCCACGTTGACGTCACTGACGTTGTTTTATTACTCTAAATTTACGAAATCTAAATTATATAAAAGCAATGTATTATCTAAAAGCAAAGTATACTCTTATCTAATAAAATATGATAAATCTCCTAGCAAAACTTTTATTCAGCGACCTTTGCTACTCGATACATCTGAGTAAAATGTCGAAACTTATTTATCATTGCAAGAACCAAAGTCGGGTTTGTAAATGTGCAAGAGTAATCTCACCCATCCCCCTCCTTTAAATACTTTGAGCTAATGTATCAACTATTCACTTTTCCGAACATTAGGGTTTTATCGTTAATTAATTAAAATCTTTTTCTACAAAATAAGTTTTTCAAAGAAAAGTAAAGAACTCCATTAAAAAAAAAGAGCAAAAATAAAATCAAACAATCTACAAAAGGTGAAACTACCAGAAATCAGCGTCAATAAATAAATGAAATCCAAAACGAACAGAAATTACAATAAATAACCGAGTCAAACTCAAAACGAGCAGAAATTAATATAACTAGAGTTCGCAAGCCCTATGCCCTCTCAAGGCCAGAACATAATTTGCACTTTACTGAAAAAATATAAATGTTTTGCTTTTATAACTTTAATAAATCAAATAATATTAACATTTTGAATACCAAATATCAGTATATGTATATTAAACTGACAATGCACATTCATTTGTAGTTTTTTAAATTAATTTATGTTCGTTTTAAATTGACATAGTCTTTTCAGGGAAAAAGAAAATAATACTTTAAATCTTTTCGTTTTTTAAGACTTTATAGTTTGGCCTGCTATTTGTATGCTGAGAAAAATTTTCAGCAATTTTTAACAACATACACCCTTTTAAAAATCTGGACACAAATAGTACTGTTTAATTTAGTTTCATACCTCCTCTAGTTGACCTGAAATGGAAAAATTGATACCATTCGCAAAATAATCTGTTTACTTTCTTTGATAGCTTGGATACACTTTACTGATGAAAGCACTGAGGAAATAAATGATGAAAGCAGTCATAAAATTTGACAAACCCACAAAGAATAAACGAATTAAAAAGAACAAAAGAATAAACGAAAGAATAAAAGAATAAACGAAAAGAATAAAGAATATTACGTGAACAAGACAAAAATTTAAAGGAAAATCATAAAATATCGATGTCTTGGTGGAGGGGGGGGGAGTGAGACACTAGCCTAAAGGCTCTCTTCCACGTTGACGTCACTGACGTTGTTTTATTACTCTAAATTTACGAAATCTAAAGTATATAAAAGCAATGCATTATCTTTGAAGTATACTCTTATCTAATAAAATATGATAAATCTCCGAGCAAAACTTTTGTTCAGTGACCTTTGCTACTCGATGCATCTGATTAAAATGTCGAAACTTATTTATCATTACAAGCACCAAAGTCGGGTTTGAAATGTGCAAGAGTACTCTCCCCCCCTCCTTTAAATACTTTGAGCTAATGTATAAACTATTCACATTTCCGAACATTAATGTTTTATCGTTAATTAATTAAAAAAAAATTTATATAAAATAATTTTTTAAAAGAAAAGTAAAGAACTCCATTAAACAAAAAAAGAGCAAAAATAAAATCGAATAATCTACCAAACGTGAAATTACCACAAATCAGCATCGGTAAATAAATGAAACCCAAAACGAACAGAAATTACAATAAATAACCGAGTCAAACTCAAAACGAGCAGAAATTAACATAAGTTGTGCGATAAACCCCTATGCCTTCCCAAGGCCAGAACAAAATTTGCACTTTACTGAAAAAAATATAAATGTTTTTACTATTATAACTTTAATAAATCAAAACTAAATATCAGTATATGTATATTAAACTGACAAGGCACATTCATTTGTATTTTTTCAGTAAAGTGGAAATTTTGTTTTAGCCTTGGGAAGGCATAGGAATTTTGCGCCCAACTTATGTTAATTTTGCGGCCAACTGAGGGCTCTGAGGGGGTTATCATCCTAAAAGACCTAATTTACAGACCTCTTAACTACGTTGAACAAATGGGTATGTCCAAATCTTGATTGGATTTGTTTGATAAAATGATGGACTTGAGAGTGGCGTCAGTCACTCTTAATTCGCTTTCAACTATTAAAAAAGGCATTAGCCCTTTCAATTTCCAATATAATGAGCCCTTTTGAAGTTTCTACGTCAACGCTTTCAAAAAAAACTTTATATGCCCCCAGGGCATATATTTTAAAATCAACTGTTTAATTAGAAATAAAAATATAATAATAAAAAAAAAGAGCATATTGAAAAAATAGTAGATTACTCCTAATATCAAGTGCTTGCCGACGAGTATGATAAACGTACATATTTGATACAAGTACAATAATTAGGGAAAATTTCAAGAAAAAAGTCAAATCCTTAAAAAGCGTAACCATCCAATATTGTTGTTTAGATTAACTAGAACCCTTTTTAACAAAGGGCAAAAAATCACTATTTGTGTTTTTATTTACAATTATAACATTAAAAAAATTACATAATTACATGGAAGGAAATAAATTCCTTGCGGCACGAGGGACTGAACCCAGAAGCCTCTGAACAGGATGCTTGGTCTCATCCCATACGCTACCGCAAGGTAGCTGAATATTTGGTTTTTAGTATAATAGGTAAATCTGAAGAACTACCTAAGAGCTCTTTTCTTAAATTATTTTAAAAAAAACTTTCCGAAAAATAAGTTTTTCAAAGAAAAGTAAAGGCCATTTTAAACTTAAGCTCAGCAGATACAAATGCTTTTTAAAATTCAAACTCAAAAATACCAGAAATCACTATTAAAGAACAAATGAAACCCAAAACGAACAGAAATTAAGTAAACGATCATAGCAAAAACATACAACAAGTAATACAGTAATATAAATGAATAAATAAATCTTAAAGCGAGTAATTCTTAGATTGAATATGAAAATCAAGCTTAAAACTAAAAAAAATTCCTATTGAAGTATAAACGAAACTTAAAACGAACAGAAATTGAATAAACGATAAATGCAAACAAACACACAATAGATATTATTGTAAATTAATAAATAAATCTCAAAACGAGTGAAACTTTAATTGAATATGCAACTCAAGCTTGAAAAGAACAAAAAGCACCCAAACAAGAGTTTGGGTATGACCTCCTTCTCACTGTAAAAGTCTACAACCTACTGCGTCATTGGCGCTTTAATGAAAACCAATTTTATGACAAATATTTTCTTTTGCGCTTAATATTGAAAATAAACATTAAAATAATAGTAACATTTTGAACTGATGAGCTTTCAGCAACTAATATCATTATACATCAAAAATTCAGTTTAATTTATTAGCTCTTTTTAAAGTTGTTAAAGACGAATATAGTTTCCCTGCAAACAAGTGTTTGGATGCTGCCTCCTTTCCTAACTGTAAATAAAAACCAAAGCCTACTGCGTCATTGGCGCTTAACTGAAAACGGAATTATATTACAAATATTTTCTTTTCCAGTTCTTACAGCATTGAAAATAAAAGTTCCATTACAGTGAAATAAATTCTTGAGCTGATGGATCTTTCAACAATGGATGTCATTATAAAATGGTGGGCGTGAGAGGGGCGTTAGTCGCTATCCAATCACTTTCAACTATTAAAAAAGGCACTAGCCCTTTCAATTTCTAATTGAATGAGCCCTTTTGAAGTTTCTACGACAACGCTTTCAAAAAAAAACTTTATATGCCCCCAGGGCATATATTTTAAAATCAACTGTTTAATTAGAAATAAAAATATAATAATAAAAAAAAGAGCATATTGAAAAAATAGTAGATTACTCCTAATACCAAGTGCTTGCCGACGAGTATGATAAACGTACATATTTGATACAAGTACAATAATGAGGGAAAATTTCAAGAAAAAAGTCAAATCCTTAAAAAGCGTAACCATCCAATATTGTTGTTTAGATTAACTAGAACCCTTTTTAACAAAGGGCAAAAAATCACTATTTGTGTTGTTATTTACAATTATAACATTAAAAAAATTACATAATTACATATAAAGAAATAAATTCCTTGCGGCACGAGGGATTGAACCCAGAAGCATCCGAACAGGATGCTTGGTCTCATCCCATACGCTACCGCAAGGTAACTAAATATTTGGTTTTTAGTATAGTAGGTAAATCTGAAGAACTACCTAAGAGCTCTTTTCTTAAATTAATTTAAAAAAAACTTTCCGAAAAATAAGTTTTTCAAAGAAAAGTAAAGGCCATTTTAAACTTAAGCTCAGCAGATACAAATACTTTTTAAAATTCAAACTCAAAAATACCAGAAATCACTATTAAAGAACAAATGAAACCCAAAACGAACAGAAATTAAGTAAACGATCATAGCAAAAACATACAACAAGTAATAATATAAATGAATAATTAAATCTTAAAGCGAGTAATGCTTAGATTGAATATGAAAATCAAGCTTAAAACGAAAAAAAAAATCCTATTGAAGTATAAATGAGATTTAAAACGAAAAGAAATTAAATAAAAAATAAATGCAAACAAACACACAATTGATATTAATTTAAATGAATATATAAATTTCAAAACGAGTGTAACTTTAACTTAATATGCATATAAAGATTGAAAAGAACAAAAATCACCCAAACAAGAGTTTGGGTATGACCTCCTTCTCTCACTGTAAAAGTCTACAACCTACTGCGTCATTGGTGCTTTAATGAAAACCAATTTTATGACAAATATTTTCTTTTGCGCTTAATATTGAAAATAAACATTAAAATTATAGTAACATTTTGAACTGATGAGCTTTCAGCAATTAATATCATTATACATCAAAAATTCAGTTTAATTTATTAGCTCTTTTTAAAGTTGTTAAAGACAAATATAGTTTCCCTACAAACAAGTGTTTGGATACTGCCTCCTTTCCTAACTGTAAATTAAAATCAAAAGCCTACTGCGTCATTGGCGCTTAACTGAAAACGGAATTATATTACAAATATTTTCTTTTCCAGTTCTTACAGCATTGAAAATAAAAGTTCAATTACAGTGAAATAAATTCTTGAACTAATGGATCTTTCATCAATTGATATCATTATACATCAAATATTCAATTTGTTGTTGTTTATACTTTCCAGGACTGTTCAAGACGCATGTAGTTTTCAGTAAAGCGCCACTGACGTTGTAGGTTTTAGGCTTTTACAGTGAGAGAAGGAGGTCATACCCAAACTCTTGTTTGGCTGATTTTTGTTCTTTTCAAGCTTTATTTGCATATTAAATTTAAGTTTTACTCGTTTTAAGATCTATTTATTAATTTACATTAATATCTATTGTATGTTTGTTTGCATTGATTGTTTATTTAATTTCTGTTCGTTTTAAGTTTCATTTATACTTCAATAGGAAATTTTTTTTCCGTTTTAAGCTTGATTTTCATATTCAATCTAAGCATTACTCGCTTTAAGATCTATTTATTCATTTATATTATTACTTGTTGTATGTTTTTGCTAGGATTGTTTATTTAATTTCTGTTCGTTTTGTGTTTGATTTGTTCTTTAATAGTAATTTCTGGTCGTTTTGAGTTTGAATTTTAAAAGGTATTTGTATCTGCTGATCTTAAGTTTAAAATGGCCTTTACTTTTCTTTGAAAAACTTGTTTTTCGGAATGTTTTTTTTTTAATTAATTTTTGTTCGTTTTTGATTGCAAAAATTTCAAGTTTTTAAAAATTCCTTATTTCAAAATCAAACTAAAAAAAAAGAAATATTCATCAAAGTATCAAAACTGATATCAAAGTAACAATATTGAAGTGAAAAAATTGGTTTGTGTCAACCTCGCAGTTTTTATTATCTGATTTTTGTACTATTTTTAACAAAATTACTATCTCAGATTTTTATCGAATGGGTTAGGGGAAAAGGGCGTGAGGGGACTAGATTAAGCTTCGGTCTCTTTTGACTCTTTAAAAGTGAACTAGAACTTTCTATTTTCAATCAAATGAGCCCTCGCTGAAGTTTATACGAGTATCCCTTCTTTAAGAACCCTATATATCTCCAGAGTATAACTCACAACGCCTGCCCGTGGGCCCGGGGGGGTTTTGTCGACCTTCGAGTTTTAATATATGATGGTTGAACTATTTTCAACAAAATGGTCACCTGAAATTTTTATCGGATGGGTTTATCTACCTGATACGCCCAAAGGCGCGGAGGTCGCGAGGAGCTATTCCTTTGTTCTTTTTCAATCGAGAAAAATGAATTGCAGCGTTTTGTTTTCAGTCTAATCAATCCTCTCTTAGAGTTATACGAGCTTGCCACTCACTAAGATTAAATAGTCTATATGAGCCAAATTTACAACACCTGTACCAGGCCTGGGGGGCGGGATTGTGTTGACACGGGAGTTTTTCTTATCTCACCTTTGAACTATTTTTAACGAAATGACCATACGTAAAGGAGCTTTGGTTACATGATCTTTGAACTATTTTTTAACAAAATAGTTACCTCAAATTTTTATCAGATGTATTTGGGGAAAAAGGGCTTGGGGGGGGCAGTTACCCTCTGATCACTTTTGACTCTTAAAAAGGGCACTAGAACTCGGGCACTAGGATTCTCGATTTGCAACCGAATGAGCCCCCTTTGAAGTTTATACGACTACCCCTTCTATATGAAGTGCCTCTGGGAAAAAAATAAATGGAGTGTGGGGGGAGGCTAGCTTCCCTCCAATCACTTTTGACTCTTAAAAAGTGAATTACAACTTTCAATGTCCAATCAAATGAGCACTCTAGGAAGTTTATACAAGCATCCCTTCCATAACAACCAAATATGCCCCCAGGGCATAACTTACAACGCCTACCCCCGGGCCCTGGGGGGTTTTGTCGACATTGGAGGTTTTGGTATCAGAACTTTGAACTATTTTTAACAAAATTTTTATCTGATGCATTTAAGGGGTGGAGGAGTTGCCCTCCGATCTCTTTTGACTCTTAAAAAGGGAACAAGAACTTTCAAATCAAATGAGCCCTCTCCGAAGTTTATACGAGCCTCCCTTCCATAAGAACTATATATGCCCCTAGAGCATTACTCATAACGCCTGCCTCCGGGCCCTGGCGGGTTCCGTCGACACAGGAATTTTTCTTATCTGACCTTTGAACTATTTTTAATGAAATGGCAATAGTAAAAATTTTATCGGATGGGCTTTGGGAAAAAGAGTGTGTGTGGGGGGGGGGGTAGTTGCCCTCGGATATCTTTTGACTCTTAAAAAGTGAACTAGAACTTTCAATTTCCAATCAAATGAGCCCTCTCTGAAGTTGATACGAGCATCTCTTTCATAAGAACCATACACACCCCCAGGACAACACTTACAACGCCCATCCGAATTTTTTTTTTTTTTTTTAAGCTTGATTTTCATATTCAATGTAAGCATTACTCGCTTTAAGATCTATTTATTCATTTATATTATTGCTTGTTGTATGTTTTTGCTAAGATTGTTTATTTAATTTCTGTTCGTTTTGGGTTTCATTTGTTCTTTAATAGTAATTTCTGGCCTTTTTGAGTTTAAATTTTAAAAAGTATTTGTATCTGCTGAGCTTAAGTTTAAAATGGCCTTTACTTTGAATAACAATTTTTCGGAAATTTTTTTTTCATTAATTTTTATTTTTGATTCCAAAAAATTTCAAGTTTTAAAAATTCCTTATTTCAAAATCAAACTTAAAAAAAAAATATCGAAGTGGAAAAATGGGTTTGTGTCAACCTCGGAGTTTTTATTATCTGATGTTAGAACTATTTTTAACAAAATTGCTATCTCAAAATTTTTATCGGACGGGTTTGCGGAAAAAGGGCACGGGGGACTAGATTAAGCTTCGGTCTCTTTTGACTCTTTAAAAGTGAACTAGAACTTTCTATTTTCAATCAAATGAGCCCTCTCTGAAGTTTATACGAGTTACCTCAAATTTTTTATCAGATGTATTTGGGGAAAAAGGGCTTGGGCGGGGGCCAGTTGCCCTCTGATCACTTTTTACTCTTAAATAGGGCACTAGAACTCTCGATTTGCAGTCGAATGTGTCCCCTTAGAAGTTTATACGACGACCCCTTCTATATGAAGTGCCTCTGAGAAAAAAATAAATGGAGCGTGGGGGGACGCTAGCTTCCCTCCAATCAATTTTAACTCTTAAAAAGTAAATTACAACTTTCAATTCCCAATCAAATAAGCCCTCTAGGAAGTTTATACGAGCAAAATTTCTATCTGGAAATCAACCACGCTGAACAAAATGGCTATCTCAAAATTTTGATTGGATGTGTTTCGGGAAATGGTGGGCGTGGAAGTGGTGTTAGTTGCCCTCCAATCACTTTCGACTATTAAAAAGGGCACTAGCCATTCCAATTTCAAATCGAATGAGCCCTTTACGAAGTTTATACGACAACTCCTTCGATACGAATTGCCCGGGTATGGAAACAAAAAAAAATAAATAATGCATTGTGCCAACATCGTTCTTTATTTAGGCAGCGCTATTGCGCTGCCTAAATGCATATATATATATATATATATATATATATATATATATATATATATATATATATATATATATATATATATATATATATATATATATATATATATATATATATATATATATATATATATATATATATATATATATATATATATATATATATATATATATATATATATATATATATATAAATAATCTGTTTACTTTCTTTGATAGCTTGGATACACTTTACTGATGAAAGCACTGAGGAAATAAATGATGAAAGCAGTCATAAAATTTGACAAACCCACAAAGAATAAACGAATTAAAAAGAACAAAAGAATAAACGAAAGAATAAAAGAATAAACGAAAAGAATAAAGAATATTACGTGAACAAGACAAAAATTTAAAGGAAAATCATAAAATATCGATGTCTCGGTGGAGGGGGGGGAGTGAGACACTAGCCTAAAGGCTCTCTTCCACGTTGACGTCACTGACGTTGTTTTATTACTCTAAATTTACGAAATCTAAAGTATATAAAAGCAATGCATTATCTTTGAAGTATACTCTTATCTAATAAAATATGATAAATCTCCGAGCAAAACTTTTGTTCAGTGACCTTTGCTACTCGATGCATCTGATTAAAATGTCGAAACTTATTTATCATTACAAGCACCAAAGTCGGGTTTGAAATGTGCAAGAGTAATCTCCCCCCCTCCTTTAAATACTTTGAGCTAATGTATCAACTATTCACTTTTCCGAACATTAATGTTTTATCGTTAATTAATTAAAAAAAACTTTATACAAAATAATTTTTTAAAAGAAAAGTAAAGAACTCCATTAAACAAAAAAAGAGCAAAAATAAAATCGAATAATCTACCAAACGTGAAATTACCACAAATCAGCATCGGTAAATAAATGAAACCCAAAACGAACAGAAATTACAATAAATAACCGAGTCAAACTCAAAACGAGCAGAAATTAACATAAGTTGTGCGATAAACCCCTATGCCTTCCCAAGGCCAGAACAAAATTTGCACTTTACTGAAAAAAATATAAATGTTTTTAATATTATAACTTTAATAAATCAAAACTAAATATCAGTATATGTATATTAAACTGACAAGGCACATTCATTTGTATTTTTTCAGTAAAGTGGAAATTTTGTTTTAGCCTTGGGAAGGCATAGGGGTTTTGCGCCCAACTTATGTTAATTTTGCGGCCAACTGAGGGCTCTGAGGGGGTTATCATCCTAAAAGACCTAATTTCCAGAACTTTTAACTACGTTGAACAACATGGGTATCTCAAAATTTTAATTGGATGTGTTTGGGAAAATGGTGAGCGTGAGAGGGGCGTTAGTCGCTATCCAATCACTTTCAACTATTAAAAAAGGCACTAGCCTTTTCAATTTCTAATTGAATGAGCGCTTTTGAAGTTTCTACGACAACGCTTTCAACAAAACTTTATATGCCCCCAGGGCATAACTTACAACCGTTGCCCTGAGGGCTATAAGGGGAGGGGTTTTCATCCTTAAAGACCTAATTTCCAAAAATTTCAACTACGTTGAATAAAATGGGTATCTCAAAATTTTGATTTGATGTGTTTGGGGAAAAGGTGGGCGTGAGAGGGGGGGGGGAGGTAGTTGCCCTCAAATCACTTTTGACTATTAAAAGGGGTACTAGCCCTTAGAATTTCAAATCGAATGAGTCCTTTTTCAAGTTTCTACGACAAAGATTTCAATAAAAACCTTACATGCCCCCAGGGCATAACTTATAATCCTTGCACGGAGGGTTGTGGGGGAGTGTCTGGGGAAAAGGTGGGCGTGAGAGGGGGGTTAGTTGCCCTCGAATAACTTTCGACTATTAAAAAGGGTACTAGCCCTTTGAATTTCAAATCGAATTAGCCCTTTTTCAAGTTTCTATGACAAAGATTTCAGTAAAAACCTTATCTCTATGTGTATCTATGTGTATTATCTCTATGTGTGTCGTCTCTATGTGTGTGTCTTCTCTATGTGTGGGTCGTCTCTATGTATGTGACGCCTCTATGTGTTTGTCGTCTCTGTGTGTTTGTCGTCTCAGTGTGTGTATAGTCTCTATGAGTGCGTCGTGTCTGCGTGAGTCTTTTTTCTCTGTTTGTGTGTCGGTTCTGCTTGTGTGACGTCTCTGTGTGTTTGTCGTCTCTGTGTTTGTCTCATATCTGTGTATGTGTCGTTTCGATTTGGGTTTTGTCTGTGTGTGTGTCCTCTGTGCGTGTTTTCCTACTCTTTGTGTGAATTGTCTCTGTGTGTGTGTCGTCTCTGTTTGTGTGTCGTCTCTGGTTTATGTTAGGTTAGGATAGGGGGGGGGGAGGGTAGTTGCCCTCAAATCACTTTCGACTATTAAAAAGGGTACTAGCCCTTTGAATTTCAAATCGAATGAGCCCTTTTTTCAAGTTTCTACGACAAAGATTTCAATAAAAACCTTATAGGCCCCCAGGGCTTAACTTATAATCATTGCCCTGAGGGTTTTGGGGGAGTTTCCTCCTCAAAAATATATTTTCTATCTGGAAATCAGCTACGCTGAACAAAACGACTATCTCAAAATTTTTATTGGATGTGTTTGGGGGAAGGATGGGTGTGGGGGGGGGGGTTGCTAGTTGCCCTCCAATCACTTTCGACTATTAAAAAGGGCACTAGTCCTTTAAATTTCCAATCGAATGAGTTTTTTTGTAGTTTCTACGACCACGCCTTCTATAAAACCCTTACACACCCCAGGGCATAACTTAAAACCCCTGCTTTTATGGTTGGTGGGGATTGCCTTACTTTAAAATATAATGTGTATTTGAAATACAGATACGCTGAAGGAAAAGGCTATTTGACAATTGTGATTGGTTGTGTGTGAGGTACTGATGGGCCTGGAGGGGGGGGCTAGTTCCCCTTCAATCACAGTCGACTATTAAAAAGGGCACTAGCTCTTTGAATTTTCAATCGAATGAGCTTTTTTTTAAGTTTCTACGACAACGCCTTCTATAAAAACCTTATATTCCCCCAGGGCATAATTTAAAACCCTTGCCCTGAGGGTTTTGGGGGAGTGTCCTCCTCAAAAACATATTTTCCATCTGGAAATCAACTACGCTGAACAAAATGGTTATTACAAAATTTTGATTGGATGTGTTTGGGGGAATGATGGGCGTGAGAGGGGGGCTAGTTGCCCTCTAATCACTTTCGACTATTAAAAAGGGTACTAGCGCTTTGAATTTCCAATCGAATAAACCTTTTTTAAAGTTTCAACGACAACGCCTTCTATAAAACCTAATATGCCCCCAGGGCATAACTTAAAACCCTTGCCCTGAGGGTTGTGGGGGAGCGTCCTCCTCAAAAACATATTTTCTGTCTGGAAATCAACTACGCTAAACAAAATGGCTATCTCAAAATTTTGATTGGATGTGTTTGGTGGAATGATGGGCGTGGGGGGGGGCTAGTTGCCCTCCAATCACTTTTGACTCCAATCACTTTTGACTATTAAAATATGCACTAGCTACTCCAATTTCCAATCGAATGAGTCTTTTCGAAGTTTCGACGACAACTCCTTCGATATGAAGTGCCCGGGTATGGAGAAAAAAAAAAAAACACATTGTGCCCACATCGTTCTTTATTTAGGCAGCGCTAGCGCGCTGCCTATGAAAGACAAAACAAAGCAGTAAAAAATTTCCACTCGCAGCAACTGTTCCAATCATTGTAATGCCGACTGTTTTCTGACCTATATCATAGGTCATCAGGATGTCCAGGTCATCAAATTATCATATCTACCCTATTTTGAGAATGGCTGATGATAGGGACTGGGACAGGCTTAAAAGTCTAAGTTGTCTACAGACATGGGTAATTTTTGTAGGCATACTTTGTTTGTCTTTTTTTGATTTTCTTAATCTTTTTCTGAGCATTTTGTCATCTACAGAAGGTAACAATAAATTTTTAGAAGGTAAATAATGCTATGGTATATAGTGATTCAGTGGCTTACTATGTATCACCTTATACTAGCGCAGTATGCACCACCCGCCCTCTAGCCACCAAAACCAAAGTCTGATGAGACTGATGCATTATAGAAAGAAACGACGGCGCTACTTATTATGTCTGGTCATCAAGGGTCTCAACAAGCCAATAAAAACATATCTAGGATTAATTGAAATAGAGTTAATTGAAAAAGTATGGGCACAAAATCTTTTTTCTAGGGTGTAGCAAAAACTTTAAAGATAGCTTGAAAAAAACTAAGGTAGCAAATTATCTTCAAAACAGGATAAGGTAGTCAATCAAGTTGTAAGCTATATCACATGGATCAGGCAACTTTTTTCCACCTGAATAGATGGCAGTTAAGGTCAATAGCTCACTACGCACCTATGCCCAGCATGGACCAATATATATATATATATATATATATATATATATATATATATATATAATAAAAAAAAGAACTTTTGTACTACTTGCTATTTGCATAGAATTTATTTTGGGAATCGATAAATTATCAGACTCTTGTCATCTGTTGCTCATATCTACGCACCTTTTATATATTCGTCTTGATGGCACTAAAATATTAAAAAAATTAAATAAAAAACACCAATTTTTTCGTTATTTCTTCATTATTTTTTATATGCCATTATATACTACATCGTAGTACCATTTTAAAATGCACTTTATAAAGAGTCAATTTCAGTATATAATTTCGTTTAATTATAAGTAACAACTAAAAAGGGATTCAGTGATCCAAGGCTCGCTATCGTTCAAAAAAAGGGAGTGGGTGGCTCACATCAGCTGCAGTTGGTTTGAGGGTGAATTCTAGGGTAATCGGGGGCGCTGATAATGAATATTGGGGTGCATAAGTTCGCATGTGTGTAGAACATGGTCATTTTGGCCTATGAAGTCAAATTTGGCCTATAACGACGTCATACCGCTCTTGATTTTTTTTACACGGTAAAATAAACGGAAAACTTCTAAACTTGACATATTCTGAATCCTAAGAACAAGTAATTTCACCTGCTATTTTTTAGTTTTTCCCCACAACTTTTATTTTTTTAGTTAACCCCTATTTAATTTTGAAAACAAGGTTTTTTAATATACTTTTTCAGAAATTTTTGCCTAAATAAGTATATTTTTTTTATGTTTTATTTGAATTCCACTCGTCATTACGAGTCAAATCATATGCCTCTTTTTCAAAAGATCTTAATTCTTGAGCAGCTATTTATTTTTTTTAAATAACATCATAGCTTTCAGAAATTAGCCTACAATGACCAAGTTTTTTTTTAATTAATGAATCAAACTGCACATCATTTGAAGTTCCTTAATTTCCTGTACATGCTATTAATAAAAACAAAGTCGAGACTTGAATATACAAGAATACATAAGCGTTTGAACGAGAAAATTTCCCCCCTAAAAGAAAATTTTATAAATAGTGGCGTTTTACTCGAAATATGTTCAACACAACCTATAATTTTTATCTCACCAAACGATATATCGCTCTTTTCTGAATCAAATCATGTATTTACATTCTATACAACTAATATTTTTAATCAGGGAAAAAACTACAACAGATGCCTCGTTCTGCAATTGCATGAGCGAATTTGGTTTCCACAGCAATAAAAAAAAATAAGCCGAGTATCTTACATATCGGGTTTTAGTTGCATAAAGTACTTAGCCATAAAAGGCTAATTTCTTCTTTATAGGCTAAAATTGTCAATATTTAGATTAGTGCAAGCATGGGCACCCCGATATTCGTTTTAAGCACCTTAGATTACCCTGGAATCCGTAATCAAACCAACTGCGGCTGATGTGAGTCACTCACTCCTTTTTTTTTTAACGATAGCGAGCCTTGGATCACTGACTATTGCATAAAGTACT
Organism: Artemia sp. Qi Xiang Cuo; assembly: GCF_049724085.1. NCBI lineage: Eukaryota > Metazoa > Arthropoda > Branchiopoda > Anostraca > Artemiidae > Artemia > Artemia sp. Qi Xiang Cuo. The sequence continues at coordinate 91,217,580 of NC_142794.1, read as the reverse complement.
GAAAACTACGACATACTAAGGAAATGATTTAGGTTATTTATCTGATCTAGCTAAAGGTAAGGATTCTTGCAACAGCTATTTTAGGAGGTGTCATTTGTCTTGCGTGAGGTACACCATGTTGGTACAGCTAGTTCTGAAGCATGTAAACAGATAGGAGATGCGTTGGACAGCATTACTCCGCTTTTCTCGAAGTACAACGAGTCTAGATCTACCATAAGGAATCATAGCCTCTGGATCAATTATTTAGATCTTATCCGTACCGGAAACGACTATCTTTATGTTGAAAGAGCTGCGGACTGGGGATCACACTTAAACACCACAAAAGAGATGATTCCGATTTTCTTCGCATCTGAAAACCATACATGTGCCGCAGCTGCACTTTAATACCTAGAAGAAATGCTAAGTCTGCCTGAAAAAGCGCCAGAAGTTTACTGGGAGTTTGTAAGTGACAATTTTGTTGTTAGGAAAACAACCAAGCCGTTTTGCAGCATTGCATGCGATCTGGTTTTAGAGTCGACCGTGAATCCGGACATCAAAGGTCATCTAAGAGTTTCTGGTATCGTTGGTGCGACAACGAATGAGAATGCCAGGGATCTTGCTACTCTCCCCTTTCTCGCAGCAGTCACCAGAACGCTGAAAGCAAACCTGAACATGGATGACGATGCAACCTACTATCTTGCATTAATGTCTTGATGCAACCTATATAATTTCGGAGACCACACTGCCTTTCCATGACGATAAATAAAAGTTCAAATAGGGATAAAATCATTTTAATAGACAGTGATGATGATAACAGTGATAGAAATTCACAAAAATACCCGACATTTCGGTCACATATGCAGTGACCGTCATCAGTAGTAAAACTGATGCCGTTTTGAAACTGAGCTGCTTAAACGAGCTCTGCGTCTTGCAAATTAAACACAAACTTTGTCCCTCTGTGAGCTGCTGAAGTACGAGCTACAGCCATATCCGGCCTCACTTGCAGTAGTTGCAGTATTATCATCAAGTAGTAGGGAGCCTCAGCTACGTACTGGTACAGAGTCAACAGCCTTGAACTACGTTCTGCAACAGTCTGGCTTGCAGCCATGGCCAAAAATGATTCCACATATGCTTTTTGAAGACTCTCCTCGATCTGATTGTGTAGTTGATGTCATGAGTGTCATAAGGCGTTATCGACCAGAACAAAATGAGACGCTAGCAGATTTTGGAATAAGAGTTTACGATGGGATTCTTAGGAACATACCCGAAGCTTGTCAGTCTACCCATTTAGTTGGTGACAGGTATGACAGTCTTAGTGACGATAAAACCCGTGATGATTACTCGTTCAACCTCAAAGAAGCATCTGGCTGTCGAGAAAGAAGAGGAAATCCTAGAGGAAATATTTACAGCCCGTTCACTTTCTCCAGCAAAGCTGCAACACTCTGGGACGGGATTCTCAGTAGTCGCTAAGCCAAAGGTCGACTCTTGAAATTACTATTCGAGGTCTGGGAGTACAAAATTTCAACCCGTCTGATGGTTCATCTCGCTGGAGGTTCGGAGAGTCGACATAGAGCTGATACCGTTTCGCCCCATAGAAGCTCTGTTGATGATGATCTCTTGTCCGGCCATGAGGAAGCAGACACTCGGGTTTTATACCACACATTAGTTGCCGCAAGACGAAAGAGCTTGTGATAGAAGAAAGAGAAGAGAAAGTATAATTGTGAAGAGAAAGTATAATTGGCTTGTGATAATACAAGCCAATTATACTGATATCGTCTTACTAGCTGCATACTACTTTCAGAATCTTGCTAGTCTTGGCCTCAAGCAGCTCTGGCTTAAGTTTCCGTCCTACTGCATACCTATTCATACGGCAGCACAAAAACTAGGAGTAACATTTTGCAACGCCTTGCCGTTTGTCCACAGCTTGAGTGTATGTGGTACCACAAGCTTTCTGTATGGAATTGGAAAGGTCCGCTTTTTCTGAGCTGCGAAATCTTCGGAAAATTTGTTGGGGTCTTTATGTCATGAAGTTAGAGCCTTTGCAGAGAAGCGATCATCTGTTCAAAGTGATGGTTTAGTCAACGCCTGTAAGCATGTTGTGGTTACAGTGTAACTCTTAACTAAAACTCTAAACTAATACTCTAAACATTGTCCAAAGTACGGAAATATAATCATTCAAAAATGGAATGGACTGTTCTTTTCTAGTATCTTCCAGACCGTGGGTATCTTCTCGGCCCTCTTTTTAAAAATGGGCCGTGATAATAATCACAACTGTCACCTCTAGTGCAGTAGCCTTTTTGAAAAAAATGATGGCATTCTCGTTTTGTATATACAGTTTTTCCGCTAAATATCCCATGTTCCTCTGCTTTCCTTGCTTTAGGAGGTGTAGTGTAGAATTCTTGTCTTTCGTATGCAGTTTTTTTGCTAAGAATCGTATGCTCCTCTGCTTTTCTTCTTTTACGAGGTGGACTAACACTTGATCTTCTTTTTAAAGATTGGTTGTGATAATAGTAGCACCTGTTACCATTGCGACAGGTACTATTTTCATAAAACCAACATACTTCACGTCTCTCGTATGAAGGTTTCTTGAAACACATGTTGGATTCCTTTGCTTTTCGCATTGAAATATATCTCTTGAGATCACTTGTGAAATCGTTTTGACTACTGATTTTTCCTGTCTTCTCAGTAGCGTTTTGGGGTTTCTCTTTTCCGTCATTATTCAAACCAAAATGAGACATGGGTTCTTCTTCCCTCTTATCCGGAGCCACTTTTGCTGGAGTCTCTTGGATAGGCACCACACTGGGCTCTTCAATTTCTTCTAATTGCTTTGCTGGCACCACTGACTCATCTGTGGCACCATTTACTAGATTTGGCTTTTCTGGAAAAGTGTATTTTTTCTTTTCTTCCACATGTGGTTCAACGTCAGTATTTTGTGGTTTGGTAATTGACGCCTCTGGTGCAGCAATAAATGTTTCAGGAACTAAAGGGGACTCAACGACAATAGTAGGCAGATGTACAACAATGGGATCGACGGGCATATCCGGATTAGACAGAACTTCTGTGTCTAAAACTGGGCTACAGTTCTGAATAATTTGATCAGTTCTGAATAATTTCCAAATGGAAATTCCAACGAATGCAACTGAAGTGCCTATGACAACAGTTTTTACAATTGTTGACAACATTATTTTTCAATTTGTTTTTCAGTAATGATTTTCATTGCATGATCCATCCTTTTTATTTACTGAATGACGTCAGGATCCTTGTCCAGCTGTGACGTTTGCATTGGGTTGCTCTAGATACGTGGCTACGGTATTTACTGAATGATATGGCTAGATACGTGGCCATGGTTTCATAATTCAGATGACGTCACTCTGACGCCACTATCATGATGTAAGCAAAAGGAAACTAGAACTTTCAATTTTCAACCTAATGAGCTACTTCCTAATTCTCTGTGACGACCCTTTCGTTACAAAGTACCTACGGGGAAAAAAAAATTCATGGAAAACAATGTATTGCATACAAAGACTGACTTAGATACTAATCAGTCTTAATGCAACAGCTTTGGATTCTTCTACAGTTGATTTTCATTTTAACTTTCCTCGTTTCGATGACCATGCTCTGGGATTTGAAGAAGAAACTATTAATTCTTATTTAGAATTTTAAAACTATTAAATCAATACGTTGTCTTAGAATTATCAATCCATATGAAGTTGGTTTTATTTTGGGCAAAATCTTAGTTTCGATCCACAAAATGGCAGAATATACCACTTTTGAATGGTACAGTTTGTGGGTTAGGATAGAGGTATGATGTCATATTTAGGTAATTAAACGTAATAGATACCAAAAATGCAGTTTTTCTGAAGACTCATAACTTTTTCCAACCTAATTGCTTTTGGTCACAGAAAATGGGTATTAGAACTTACTATTACTATATATATATATATATATATATATATATATATTATATATATATATATATATATATATATATATATATATATATATATATATATATATATATATATATATATATATATATATATATATATATATATATATATATATATATATATATATATATATATATATATATATATATATATATATATATATATATATATATATATATATATATACACTTTACTATTAGAAATATTAACTAAAACTTTACTAAAAATATTTTACTATTAAAGAATAATTAAAACCCAAAACAAACAGAAATTAAATAAACAATCATAGCAAGCAAATATACAATAGGTACTAATATAAGTGAATAAATAAACCTTAAATCAGTAAAAGTTAAATTGAATATGCAAATCAAGGTTAAAGCGAACAAAATCATTACAGACAAGAGTTTGGCTACTGCCCCCTTCCCTAACTGTAAAAGTATAAAGCCCACTTTGTAATTGACGCTTTACAGAAAACGAATTATATTAAAAATATTTTCTTTTGTATTTCATACGACACTGGAGATAAATGAAAATTACAGTGAAATTAAATCTTGAACTGGTGAACTTTCAACCATTAATATCATTATATATCAAATATTCAGTTTAATTGTATAAGTTCTTGTTCAAGATGCCTGTAGTTTTAAGTAAAGTTCCAATGGTGCATTTGGCTGTATTCTTTTACTGTTAGGGAGGGGGGGTAGTTGCCAAACTCTTGCTTTTTTTTGTTTTAAACTTAATTGTCATATTTGATTCAAATTTTGCTTGTTTTTGGATTTAGTTATTCATTTATATTAGTAGCTGTTGTATGTTTATTAAATACTAATAGATAATCTCCATGTGATTCAAGGCCCTGTGGCAACTGAGATCGAACGTTGAGTTCAGTATTATCAAGCAGAGATCAATACTACACTGGCACCATAGAGCTAATCATTTGCTTCTAAATAGCTTTATTTCTTTAAAAATCATATTTTTTGTTTAAATATTTTATAATATAGAACGAGCTCTAGCCTATACTAACTGAAATGTTTAATATAAATATTATAACAAAATTATAATAAAGAACGAACTCTTGCCTATACTAACTTGTATAGGCAACTTAACTATAGTATAGGCTTGTACATCTTGTTGCTAGCAACTTAGTAAAAGACGATAACGCCACATAGTAAAAACTACTATAGCCAAAAACTCTTAAAAATAGAGTTAGATCAAAACAAAAAATACACTATTAGAACCACCTTGTCCAAAACCCCTATATAGGAAACTTACCGTCTCTTTGCTTGAACAACAAGGAAAATATACTGGCTTGAAAATCAAGAAAAGTGACTGTAACCATTATATGCAACGCAATAGTGCTGCCTAAGTCAAGAACGATGTGGGCACAATGTATTATCTTATTTTTTTTGGTTTGGTTTCAGACCAGGGCGCTTCGTATCGAAGGAGTTGTCATAGAAACTTCGAAAAGGGCTCATTCAATTGGAAATTGGAAGGGTTTGTGCACTTTTTAGTAGTCGAAAGTGATTGGAGGGCAGCTAATACCCCTCTCACGCCAACCATTTCCTCAAACACATCCAATGAAAACTTTGAGATGGCAATTTTGTTCAACGTAGTTGAAAGCTCTGAAAAGTAGGTCTTTAAGGATGACACCCCCCCTACAACCCTTAGGGCAAGGTTCTTCAGTAATGCCCTGGGGGCATATAAGGTTTTTATAGAAAACATTGTCTTAGAAACTTCAAAAACGGCTCATTCGATTGGATAATTGAAAGGGTTAGTGCCCTTTTTAATAGTCGAAAATGATTTGAGGGCAATCACAGGAAGCGCACTAGCGCTACCTAAGTAAAGAACGATGTGTGCACAATGTTTTTTTTCTCCATACCCGGGCACATTGTATCGAAGGAGTTGTCGCAGAAAGTTCAAAAAGGGCTCATTCGATTGGAAATTGGAGTGGGTAGTGTCCTTTTTAATAGTCGAAAGTGATTGGGGGGCAACTAGCTCCCCCCCCCCTCACGCCCGTCATTCCCCCAAATACATGCAATAAAAATTTTGAGATAGCCATATTGTTCAGCGTAGTTGATTTCCAGATATAAAATGTCTTTTTGAGGAGGGCACTCCCCCACAACCCTCGGGGCAAGGTTTTTAAGTTATGCCCTGAGGGCATATAAGATCAATGTTGACACAATGTAGGCTACAGTTTATTATTATTTTTTCTTTAAAGCAGTGCACTTCATATAGAAGGGCTCGTCGTAGAGACTTCAAAAGGAGTTCATTCGATTGGAAATCGAGAGTTCTAGTGCCCTTTTTAATAATCGAAAGTGATTGGAGGGCAACTAGCCCCACCCCCTCACGCCAATCATTCTCCCAAACACATCCGATCGAAATTTTGAGATAGCCATTTTGTTCAGCGTAGTTGTTTTCCGGATAGAAAATGTGTTTTTTAGGAGGACACTCCCCCACAACCCTCAGGGCAAGGGTTTTAAGTTATGCCCTGGGGGTATATAAGGTTTTTATAGAAGGCGTTGCCGTAGAAACGTCAAAACAGGCTCATTCGATTGGAAATTCAAAGGGCTAGTGCCCTTTTTAATAGTCGAAAGTGATTGGAAGACAACTAGCCCCCCCCCCCACGCCCATCATTCCCCCAAACAAATCTTATCAAAATTATGAGATAGCTATTTTGTTCAGCGTAGCTGATTTCCAGATAAAAATATGTTTTTGAGGAGGACACTCCCCCACAACCCTCAGGGCAAGGGTTTTAAATTATGCCATGGGGGCATATAAAGTTTTTATAGAAGGCGTTGTAGAAACTTCAAAACAGGCTCATTCGATTGGAAATTTAAAGGGAGTGCCATTTTTAATAGTCGAAAGTGATTGGAGGGCAACTAGCCCCCCCCCCTCCTCGCCCATCAATCCCCCAAACACATCCAATAAAAATATTGAGATAGGCATTTTGTCAGCGTAGCTGATTTCCAGATAGAAAATATCTTTTTGAGGAGGACACTCCCCCACAACTCTAGGGGCAAGGGTTTTAAACTATGCCTTGGGGCCATATAAAGTTTTTATCGTAGCGCGTTATCGTAGAAACTTCAAAACAGGCTCATTCGATGGGAAATTCAAAGGGCTAGTGCCTTTTTAATAGTCGAAAGTGATTGGAGGGCAACTAGCTCCCCCCCCCACGCCCATCGTTCCCCCAAACACATCCAATCAAAATTTTGAGATAGCCACTTTGTTCAGTGTAGGCTAGTTGATTTCCAGATAGAAAATATGTTTTTGAGGAGGAAACTCCCCCACAACCCTCAGGGCAAAATTTTTAAGTTATGCCCTGGCGGCATATAAGGTTTTTATATAAGGTGTTGTCGTAGAAACTTCAAAACAGGCTCATTCGATTTGGAATTCAAAGGGCTAGTGCCCTTCTTAATAGTTGAAAGTGACAGGAGGGCAACTAGACCCCCCCCCCACGCCCATCATTCACACAACCACATCCAATCAAAATTTTGAGATAGACATTTTGTTCAGAGTAGTTGATTTCCAGATAGAAAATGTGTTTTTGAGGATGAACCTCCCCCTCAACCCTCAGGGCAAGGGTTATAAGATATGCCCTGGGGGCAAATAAGGTTTTTATAGAAGGCGTTGTCGTAGAACCTTCAAAACAGACTCATTCGATTGGAAATTCAAAGGGTTGGTTCCCTTCTTGATAGTCGAAAGTGATTGGAGGGGAACTAGCCCCTCCCCACGCCCATCATTCCCCCAAACGTATCCAATAAAAATTTTGATATGGTCATTTTGTTCAGCGTAGTTGATTTCCAGATAGAAAATATCTTTTTGAGGAGGACACTCCCCCACAACCCTCGGGGTAAGGGTTTTAAGTTATGCCCTGGGGGCATATAATGTTCTGACCTTGGGAAGGCATAGGGGTTTCGTGCCCAACTTATGTTAATTTCTGCTCGATTTGAGTTTGACTCGGTTATTTATTGTAATTTCTGTTCGTTTTGGGTTTCATTTATTTATCGATGCTGATTTGTGGCAGTTTCGAGCTTGGTAGATTAATTGATTTTATTTTTGCTCATTTTTTGCTTAATGGAGTTCTTTACATTTCTTTGAAAAACTTATTTTTTGGAAACAGTTTTTTTAATTAATTACTTACAAGAGGCAATAGCTATAGCAATGTTCTTTCAAATGAGCCTTCTCTTAATATTCTGCGACCACTGATTCACTACGAACACTCCTTCGAAAAGGAGGGGAGGGGGACTGATTTCATTCAAGGCGGGAAGCAATAACTATCAAATGTGCGGTGTATGTTATGGTGATTCGAATGGTGCATTTTCCATTTTGGTTCGATACCGTTCTCAAGAGATTTCAGAATATTTTCCAAAAATCCGATAAATTTGCTTCAAAAATAAAATTTTACTATTAAGATTAGCAAAAAAAAAAAAACAGTTACCATTCCTGAATCAGCTTTAAATAGCTATTCTTCCTTATTTGATTTTTTTTCAAGACGCGTAATTATAATATCGGTTACTACGGTCTAGGGTTCTTTCTTTGCTAGGTTACATCTGTCGCTGCAACCATGAAAGCATGATCGATAAATTATTCAAAAGCAAAACGAAAGAATAGAAATAATGTAGAATAAAGAACCTAAATAAGGAAAGAAATAAGTTAAGATAGTACGTAACAGAAATAAGCCAATGGATTTTCATCTGAAACACAAGTTGCTTGCTGTGAATTTACAGATATGTAAATTAAGTAGCTTTCATGAAACTTTTTGTAATGTTAGAACAGCCACTTCCACGCAAGAAACTAGAAACCCCTCTTTGTTTAAAAAAAAACTTCCACCTTTCTGGATCACCCCACCTCATAAGTCCTAGCTCGAACTAATTTGAGCTAGAAACTACTTTGAGCTGAAATAAGCATCGTTTCAATCAATACTTACGTTACTGTTAGGGTTCCCTATATAGGGTATATAAGTTGTAAGGTATAAAGTTTCCTGAACAGGATTTTCGGCAATACCGATTCTAATAGTGTGCTTTTTATTTTGATTCGATTCCATTTTTTGAGGGGTTTCGAGATATTTTTCAAAATTCCCATAAACTTGTTTTTGCAACGAACTTTTATCAGTGAAATTAACTGAAATGATACTTATTTTAGTATTTCTTGCTCGAAATAGTTCGATCTAGGGCTTATGAGGAAGGGTGATCCTGAAAGGGGGAAGTTTTTTTGAAGCAGAGTGGTTCCTAGTTTTCTTGTGTGAAAGTGAATGTTCTAAAAATTTAAAAACACTTTTTTCAAACTGTCACGTGAGAAAGATTGCCCTCTGAAGCTGATTCAAAAATGGTCACTGATTTGGATGAAATTGTTGGTAAAAAGCAAAGATGTTTTTATCCTCCTTTTCTTGATGGGAGACCAGATTGGCTGTTCGAAGAATGGATTTAGGGGAGATAGAAGATAACTCTCAAACACCTTTTTTGGACTTTGTCTTTTTATGAGGAAGCAGCCTGATTGATATTTTGAATAGTTTCCGTTTATTTTAAGTTTTAGTGTTGCCATTTACTTTGAAGTGAAAAAAACATGTTTTATTTATTTAATCTCTGCGAAGATTCATCTTTTGCTGGTGATGCTTAACTTAGTCAAGCTATATCAATGAAAATGTTGTCTAGGAAAAACCTTGTCTGGTTTTGAAAGTTGAATTCTATTCATTAAATTCTAAAAACCTCTTTCATTGGCTATTTCACCGTATAACTTATTTCCTACAATTTATACAATGTATTTCAATTAATGGGCCTTATTAAACAAAACAGGACCAAAAACCTAATTCAGTAAGTTATTATATATATATATATATATATATATATATATATATATATATATATATATATATATATATATATATATATATATATATATATATATATATATATTTATATTTATATATTTTATAAATTTTTTTAATTTATCGTGTTTCAATATGGCTAATAACTGTTCCCTTTTGTTAAAATTTTAGTTTTACGGTCTTTCAAGGAATGGGTCCAAAGAGCTGACATGATTTTGACGATAGATTCGGAGCTCAAAGAGGAGGCTCTTGTCTTAGCGTCAACTTATGGACCTTCTGTCTCCATGAAAGAGATACTAAATGTCTTTGAGATACATATAGAGCCAGAAATTTCTCTACTCCTTTGGATTAAGAAGATGATGTCAGAGGATCGGTATAACACGGTAAATAAATCCTTTAATTAAAATAATTTTATCGTCTGCTTTAAATTTTGAATTTAAAATATAAATTATTTTGTAATTTAAAAGAAAACTTCTTCTTTTTAAATTAATGAAAATTATTCTTATATGACTTTAAGCAGTTGTTGAAATATTTCACTAGTAAACTAGAATTTAGGGAGTTCTTTTTTTTGCAAAAAAAAATAAAATAAAAAAAAGTATCAAAAGTGAGTTTCTAGGCATTTTTATTACGTTACTACGAGTTGGACAAACATTTCGGGGCGGGGGGTTCAAACCCCCTAATTCCTCTGGTTACGGCCTTGATTACCACCATCGATTTTTCAAAAAAGGTTGCCCTCGCCTGATTTAGAAGTTCACCAACAGTGGAGGTTTGATTAATTTTTAGCGAACATTTATTTTAAAATATTACCTTCAAAAATTTTATTTTTGTAATCCAAATTTGGGGAATATCCATAAAATGATTTATCAGTGTATTTATGGGCAATAAGAAAACAAGAATTTCTTGAAACCTTTAAATATATCGGTGCCAATTATTTTTTTTTAAAAGGTAAGAAATCAGAAAACAATTTGCAGCTTTTTTATGTGTGGGCTCGTACAGAAAGTAATAAATAAGTTTGTATTTCAATATATCATAAACCCACGAATAATAACCGTCACTTATCATTTACATTAAACCCTCAAGGAGGGTGGCGGTTAAAGCTTCAAGAAGCGATTTTTAAATCCAGATTATCTAGCTATTCTTTACCCTTACTGAGGGAGGGGGGAGAGGAGAATTAGTTAAAAGTATTAGGCAAATAATACAAATCTGGATAGTAAGGCCC
>NC_142794.1:91184114-91204114 GCF_049724085.1 Artemia sp. Qi Xiang Cuo | reverse complement strand
AAATTGGAAAAGGAACCCAAACGCTCTCTGCACCTTTGTCGTAACTACTTTAGCAGCAAAAAAGGGTGGACTAAAATGTCGTATCGGTTTTTGTTTGACATTTTGACCTAGTAAATCTCATCCAACAGGACCAAAATTCTACCAAGAGGTTTCCCTTACTAGCAGCTTTAAATTGGCGTTTCATCCGTTTTTCTATCTACCATACGTTCAGCTCCACAAAAACTGATTTTTTCAATTGCGTTTTTCTCAGAATTTTTAAAAATGCGGTTACGACATTCTTGCTTTCACAAGGCGATTTGTTTCCTGAAATAGTGTTTAGTAATATCGTATGTGGGGGTCATAACCATTTTTAATGTACTAATATTTAGTTTTATTTCTTATTCAGGTGTTGTTTTTGTTATAATATAAAGCAACAAAATGAAATAAGTATTGAAAACCAATGGGATGGCAATTGTAATTGTTTTATTATTAGTAGACGTCTCAGATATTTCTCTTCTATGCATCTTCATGCACAAAAAACAAAAGGGGCCAATTCCGATTCCTGTTGGACTCCACAGTTTATCTGGGAGAATGCACTTACAGTACTATTAAACACAACCCTCATTGATCTTCTATGTAACTATGATCACTGAAGATCATTGTCCCTGACACTCAATTCACTAAGTCTACTGATCAGTTATGCAACATTCGCCATGTAAAACTATTTCCCCTGAAACTCAAATTAAGCATGACGTAGTAGGCCTGAGGTCTGCAGTTACCGTCTCTCATGAATTATTTTGTTGAGCACTTTCGGAAATTTTATAAATAAAACATTGGTTTCAATTACTAATGAGGCCTCGTTATTTTTTAATCCTTTTTTTTATCTGTCTCTAACTCCTATCGAGATAATCTCCCTTCACCTCCCAATTGTCTAAAAAAAATCAGTCTTGTCTATATCGTTTTTTACAACTTATTGACGGTTGTATGCAGTCTCAAAATTTCAGTCTCACAAGTCCAAACTGACTACTTCCTCTCAATTTATTAAAATTCCAATTCAATATCTTTCTATTTTCTATCTGGCTATATCTTCCCTATTCTTAACAGTTTTATCCATGTTTTCCATTTCGCGTGTTCTTAATTCACGATTTAGTTTATTATCTGCTTTCCGTACTCCCCTCTTTTTCTCGTAAGATCTATCACTCAGAAGCTTCTTGTACAAACCCCTTCTCTCTTTTAGTAAGGTTAGATTGCACGAAGAAATGTTGGGAAAGCGGTGTGGTATGATCTATCAGCCATCTATTCCTGCAGTTTAGATCTGGTTTTTAATTAAGAATCTTACATTAAGAATCTGATTTTCGAATTAATATCACATTATTTCTAATTAGCTACTAAAATGTAGTAATAAATCGTTACGTAACGTAAGAACGTTTGATGTATCTTTTATTTAGTTATGGCGTAAATTCCTTAATTTAATCCAGTTGCCTCAAGGATTCCTTTTACTAGAGAATAAAAAAAAAAAAAAAAAAAAAAAAAAAAAAAAAAAAGGTTTAATCTAAAACCTGTTAAAATGTAGATTATTTATAGTTGCGTTTATCAATATGTAATTAGTTGCATTTTCTCGTTTCCATGAAAAAAAATAATTTTATTTATTATAGCAAACAGCTTTTATGTCATGACGTCATTTCCATCATTGTCACGATAAAACGTTAAAAAACTATTTAAGCTTACTGTGTTTCACACAAAGACTCTAAGTTTGCATGAATTGGCTCTACTAATTTGCTAAGACATTTGATTTTTATAATAGAAAGTTAAGTTCCATCTTTGTTTATTTGACAGATAAAAGTGTCTTGCTAAACATTAATCTATATCATTCCAGGCCAGCCGAGCAATCAGTTTACTGAATCTCTACAACAATCCGGTGTGTGTGAGGATATTTTTGGCCCTGATAGCACAAGACAGAATGAATCCTGCTGAACGCATTTTGGAGCTTGGTGGTCATTCTTTTCAAATTACCATGACTAGTTATATGGATTCGTTTCTAACTGGCCAAGATGGAATTGGAAATCTAAAAAGTGTACTAGCGTATGTCGCTATGATTACTCTTAATCTTGGGCCTTAATACCATCTATTTCAAGCATTGAACTTTTTAGGAAGATTATTTCGTCTGATGAACTGTTAGAGGATTGAGAGGCTATATTAAACGTTGAAATAGGGTGTCAATCGAGGGACAGGGCGTTTTAGTTCAAACCCGTTTTAGCTGCTGTCCCCCTTGACAGCATAGAAGGACTAGTGCTTGCCGACTCATCTGTTTCCATTGTAGACCCATCTTTGCTTCCTGATACATCGGTCGTGTCCATTCTTGAAATTTGAATTCTCTGCATATTCAGTGTTTTTCCCCGATTGGACGCTAGGACATTTGTAAGTGATGTTTCCTCACATATTTCTCTAATTTGCAGGACTGCAGGACATTCGTTTTATCCTTACTGTTGCTCTCGGAACCTCTTGCGGACTTTCCTGACCCAGAATTTAGTGGTCCTGGTTGACTCTGGACCGCGATAAGCACCTGGAAAAGCCATACTTGGTATTTGTTTTTCCATTTGTTTGAAATTTCTGGAATTTCGAGGAGTAGCTTCATAAGTTGTGGAAATTTGTTATCTCTAAGTGTGGTTTTTTTTTGGGTTGTTCGTTTTGTAATTACCGAATATTTTCCCCCATGCTCTTTTCGTTGGAGTGAAAAAGCATGAGAAATTTGAACGTGAGAATTAAAAAAAAAATCACTGAAAAAATTCGCCTCTAAATCCCATGGAAGAATAAAGTTTTAAGATAATGCAAAATATCTACTGTAGGATATTTCTCAAATTCATTACTTAGTTTTAAAATGCTACTTCCTTGTCTGAAAACTTTAAACAATACCAACATTTATTTTGTCCTTTCGTTTTTTTTCTACTCACTGAATACCAGCAGAAATTCTCTACAATTAAAAAATCGTAATTTTCTTATTTCCCACTTTTCCCCTAATATCTAACTTTATGATCATTTTTGTATACCATAGATTGCTAACTGACTTCCATCCAATGAGGAAACAAAAGTAGGTCTGCAAGGATTATGAAATCGTCCAAAATGTACTTATGGGTAAAAACTTGCCACAACAGCTGAGCTTGATTTGCACCTTCCTTGGATCGACAGGTTCACAGTTGTTTTCTAACGGTCTGAAAAGGAGAGCATGCATCAATTCAGTGCAAATGTTAGCAATAAGCCAATGCGAAATAATGAAAGCCAGGTTTCAGAAAGACAAGTGTGACAATAAACAAATGTTCAATGCTACCTAAAAAAAATGCTTCAGGAAACGTTGAACCCTGGTAGTATCTTTAGTTTCTGGAATTAGACCTACAGCATTTGGGCCGTAGAAATCCTCTTGCTGTTTTACTTCTGACAGCTTGCGACATGCCTGCATTTTTGCTAAGACGTTAATTGGGAGAGGGGTTGGCCCTCCCAGACAGTGGTCTACACACCCCAGCCCAGGTGAAGTGTGGGGGGACCGATGCCCAACTACAGCTCTTCCTCCATACAGATTGAAAGTTCCTTGAGTAATTTCTTTTCAGAAAGACCTAGATACCTACAGTTCAGCTAGAAATTTGGCAATGGGAGGGTGAGAGAATGTTTGAATAGCTGGTAGTCCAATTTATAGCATATATTTCAAACCGTGCTAAGGGATAACATACCTACTTTTGTGCCAAAATTGACAATAAGAATAGTGGGAGAGCATTTGAGGGCTTCTGGCCCATTTTGTATCTTCAACCATACCAGTTGAATATTATATCCTTCCGTGAATCTTGTCAATAAGGCCTTCAATGAGGCAGATTGAAAGTTCTTACTTGGTTTTGCTTCAAATGAGGTGCAACAATTGTATCTCTTTGATAGTCCATGAGACTTGAGAAGTAATGAAGTTGTCATTTAATTAAAATTCTTCATGAGCAAAATCTTCATACAAAGGGTGAAATAAATGACTTGTCAGCTCATCATTGTTGAAAAAATGTTTAATAGTGGATTTTATTTGGGGGGGGGACTCTCAAATTCTTTTCGCGATGATATTAGTACTTTTTGCCAGCTCGTGGAGGATTATTAATCACCGAAACAAAAAAATCATATCTCTCGTAGCTGATATGTTGATTTTCTTGCCGATGGATAAAGCTTCTGATACCTCTGTCAATAAAGAAGCAAAGGGCAAGCTTCGATTTTTTAAAACAATGAGAGATTTATTGGTATTTTTGGAAGAAAATCATCTGACAACCTGTATGTTCAGCCGATAATAAGGTCCACGGTATTTTTGCTTTTCATTGTGTTAGAAAAATGATGACTCGAAATTAATGACAAATCGCAGTTTAGATTGGTTTTTACATTGGAGTCGTGTAGCATCTTAGTCCAAGAATGGATTTTATTTATAAGAAAAAGAGGGAGTTTTAAATATTTCATGGTTAATTTTGTCTCACTATTTCTGTACATTGTAAACTGCATTGTAAGGTGATCAATGGAACAAATACTCGGTATTATTATGTATTAACCAAAGAGATAGTGATATCTCCATTAATAGATTTACGTTTTCAATAATCCGATATTTTTCCTACGACCAGTGGTTTTGGGAAAGCGCGAGTGATTCGATTTACTTGTCCAAATTTCAAATTGATAAAGAGCTAAAAAAAAAAAAAAAAATTAAACGCTTATGGTTCCATCAGTTCTTTTTTGGCCGGCCATTTGAAACTAGAAATCTTCTTTGAAAATGACTTAATTATCTAAATCTCCGGTTGGAACCAAGAAGATTTTAAATCTCACCACCGTCAGGCCCCAGGGACCCTTTGCCATTTATTGTACATTGCTAAAAAAAAGTGACATAAATGCTAAAATTTAATTTCTTAAGAAATTTATTGAACATAACAATCTATAGTAAGTTAAAGCAAATATTCAGCTGGCGGATTAAATTCAAGTACTCTTTGAATTCTGGCCTGAATGAATACAAAATTTTGTGAAGGCTTCCTGGAAAAAGCGGCCTTGTTTGACTGAAAAAATGCCATATTTAATACCCTTCTTTAATAGAAATCAATATTGTTTTTCAACTGGTTAATAAAAATAAGATTATTTATTTTAATGTTCAAGCTGATGAAGCAATTTTTTTTTATATTGGACAACATGAATTCCAGCTGCTGAAACGAAATTGAGCTTCTGTTCAAACCGTGCTTAAAAATAGCTTCCAGTATTGTCTATAACTGAATTTAAAATAAGCTCGGCTCATACCCGAATAGATGGTGCCTGCAATAAAACTGAGCCGCAGCTTGGAGAATACTGGGTCACCCTTGGCCCATAAGGTAGTAATGCTGAGTTTGAAAGCTGCTAATCATAGTGTCTACTTCTCCTCGTTTTTAGTTGACTTCTTGCATAGTCTTGCTTAGTTAACAACTTGTGACAGCATAGTGAATAAAACTAAGGCTCTTGATTAAAGCTTTCCCAGATCACCCGCCTGTCCCGAACAATTTCTTTCCTTTAAGCAGTCCTAGCTGAGTGGTTAGCACGCTAGACTTCAAATCCTTTGTTCGAGAGGTGTCCTTTGTTGAAATCCTTTGTTCGACGGCTCGTGTTGCTGGTTATTTGGTTTTGAACAGGGGTTAGTAGCGTGACTACAAGCTCAGCCAGAGTTGATCCAGCTTTAAATGGGAACCTGAAGAAGTATGAGGAAGGTAAACAGGAAAGGTATGCGAAAGCGAAGGATGGCTGCCCCCCTTGCACTTCCTGACTGAAGGCTTCCTGAGGCTACGAAAAGGAAATCAGTACCGCTGGCAGGGATTGTGGAGTTCAATACCGTATTCTTTGCCTTACCTTCAATTATATAGCACATTCTTATATAGTACTATCATTACACTCTGTTGAGAATTAGCATTATAAGGTCAGGCAGTTTTATACTGAATTGCCTGAAGTTGTACATATAGAATTGTATTTTACATGCAAGTTTTTTTTTGATTGATTAAAAGAATCTAAAAATTAATAGAGAAGAAACGAGTTTAATTTAAATTAAGCAGTGGAACACACAAAAAAAGAGTAAAAGATAAAAAAACTTTACACAGTAAAAAAATCCGAATATTTCGACTCCGTGAGCCTTTTTCAACGAAAAAAAAAACAAGGGAAAATAAACAACTAAAAAAATAATATCATTTAAAGAAAACGACAACTAACACACAAGAGAAAAAAATAACAAACAACAACAGAAAAAACAAACAAATAAATACAACTCACGTTTTAAACACTTCCAGAACTGCGTTTTTTCTCTTAATTTTTGTAAATGGAAAAGCAGTGTGGTCTAAGAAATTATTTATTTAAAAAATCTTGTTTTGTCTAGCTGTAAATATTATATTTACGATCAAGTCGACCAAACCATGTTTAAATTAGAAAACAAATTTTACTGTCATTGTTATCATTTTCTGTGCCCAATCAAAACCATACATATTAATTAGAAAACCAGTTATATGAACGAAAAGCTACAATGAGGAACATAAAAGGACGTTTATTGTGAGAAATGACTCCATGTGGCTTTAAAGCTTGGATGAGATTTAATGTTTTTGTTGTGCTCAGTCCGTGTACATGAAGTCCTGGGTCTATGGTCCATGGATGCATCCGTTGGTCGATGTATCGCAATAGCAGTTTGTTTTATGACAAAACCTTATTATCAAACCAGTTCAAAAAAGAAGAAGAACCATGCGACATATAATTTGCTACTTTCAGTTAGATTAGGTTGACTGTTCTGAAGGAAAGCGAAAAAGGAGGATTTTTTTTAATTATTAATTAGATTAATTAATTATATACAGATTCCAGCTCAGTTCTAAAACGTATACTATTTGACTGCGATTCTTAAATCGCCATTGGATTTTTTATTGTATCAACGAAGTGATGTAATCGCTTTCACTTCCCAAAACTATTGGGGAAATTGGAAGCTTCGTTCATTGTTCAGATTATACTGTGTGTTATTATACTGATGATTATCTCAATCTTGGAATTGGGTTCTATTTTTTATTTCTTGAACTAAATATAGTAACAAAAATATAACATACCACATGGTATAGAAGTTACACTTGTCCATGGACCCTTGACCACCCTAAAAAAAACATGTTGGTTGCATAAAACACATAGTAAAAAACAAAATCTAGTATATTTAATAAAAAAAAAGAACAAAAAACTAGAATGCAACTTCTTTCTTTACCTCACGAGAAATAAAAAAAAAAAAAAAAAAAAAAACACTGGCATAACTGTATCTATTGACCACACGATAGTGTTTTAAAACATTCTTAGTTAAGTAAATATTATCTAAGTTCCTATTATCATTATCAAGTGTATAAGTGTATAACCTCGCTCTTTACGCTAAAGTTATTTTTAGTACTTTGAAAAGGGCTATTTATTCTAATTAAACGGCCTTTGTGATTCAGGGGTGATTCTTAAAGATTGGAACAAAATAGAACTTTAGGTATTGACGTTGGGGCGAACACATCATATACGTAATAATTTCTGTTCGTTTGGAGTTTTAATGTTACTCATTGCTTTCAGTGGAAAAACTTGTTTTATATTTAATTCTAATCTGAGCCCGATGGCCTTATGATTTGACGTTTACAATTACAATTTTTAATTTCAGGGCCTACGAAATTCCTGGTATAAGATACAGCAACTTGGAAATTCGTGTATTAACAAAACTGACGAAACGGTTGGCAAAAAAGTTTAACGTGGCGATAGACGTGCTTCCTAATCTCCGTCGGCGGCAAATAAGGTCAAGTCTAAGGTTCATGGCACAACAAACTTTTGCAGATAACACAGTTAGTGAGTAATACGTGCTTAGTTAAGTGGAGGGAAGGGAAAAAATTGTAATTCATGACCTGCAAAACTATGTGAAGAAAATAATTTGGCAATATTGCTGAATGTCGCAGTGCTACTACTCTCATTCGTCTGTCTGGAGCATTAAATTGTTAATAATTCAAAACACACCCTGGTAAAAGGATAATAATTGGCTCATTAATTCTGATTAATTTAATTTTCATCAATTATTATTCTAATTACAAATAATTCCAATTGCCACTAAATCCTATGTTCGTGAGGACGGGGGTTCAAGTCCTGGTGTCGCTGGTTATTTGGTTTGGAATGGGAATCAGTGGCGTGACTCTAAACTCAGCTAAAATCGATCGAGCTCTAAATCGGTACCTGGAGAAATATGGAGAAGATAAACAGAAAGAGTGTGCAAAAGCGTAGTATAGCTGGCCCTTAACCCCGCCTTGCACTTCCTGGCTGAAGGACTATGAAACGGAGATCAGCACCGCCAGTAGGGACTATAAAGTCCAACCCCGTATTCATTACCTTTTATCTTTCTACTTTTTCCATCAGCATGTTAAAGTCGACACTGAATTTTTTAGGTTCCTTCGTCCTGCTCATTCGTTTTGAAACGAGATAAAGAGTGAGAGATAAGAAAGAATTAAAAATGATGACGTGATATATACGATGGTCGAAAGTTGCCTGCTGAAATTTTTCGGTAGCCAGGGTGGGATTGTAAACTTGTTTTTACCTGGAAAACAACTTCATGGTATTTCTAGCTATTACATAATTTTCACTTTTGTATTAGTTTTGTTCTCTTCCCCCCTGAACGCTCATCTTGATGCTATTAACAATTTCAGTAAATTTAAAAAATTATAAGTTTTAGCATTTTTCATAAATAGAAACGCTCAAAATTTCCTTATTGAGAAATTTCAATTTTGGAAAAAGGTGAAAATAATTTTTGTTGGGAAAAAATTTAAATTTTTTTATTTTAGTAAGGAAACTTGGAAGGGAAATAGGATCTTGAAAGGTTCTTCAGAATATCATCATTGCTCGTCGATTAGATTTTCTTCCTGGTTCCCAGACCGTGCTACGTTGAAATTTGACTTAGTTTTGTCTTCCTTTATATGATGCTGTAGTGATTCTTTAAAACTAGTTTGTCGTCACACGAACTCAGTGGTAAATTTTTAAAAAAAAGCCACTGGGCCTATTATGATTTCGATATTTCTTCGAGTATTATCCGTTGATTTGAAGAAAATAATTATTCGAAAAAATTATAATTTCGATATAATAAAAACGGCCAACATTCTATGCCTATGTGATTCTTTGAGGAAAAAATTGCCTTATTTTTTATAACAGAATTTTTTTTATAAATCATTTATTTTATAAGATTCTTTATAACTGCAAAAATTTGTGTTTTTTTCTGAGCAGAAAACTTGGTATGTAAATAAAAAGGTAACGGATTCACATTGTGTATGTTTCAAAGAAGATTAAAGTTATTTTCAGGTGTTGGGTAGGGATCGTTCGCATTATTCTTCTTCTTCTACAATTCGTCAAACAAATACACACAATTGTCCTTAGACGATTCTTCTTTATCTTCATCTTCTTTATCTTTATCTTTAATTGCAAAATATATTCTTTAACCTCTTGAAGCGCCCTCGTTACTTTGAATGTAAAACATTATAAATATATTACATTACAAATACGTATAAATCCAATTGAAAACCTAAGATCAGACAAGCCACCCTTAACCATTATAAGATTTATGCATGAACAATCGGCATTTTCCATTAGTTACAGTCCTTGCTTCAGTGGCAGCAGGGGTTATGTCATTCTCAAAGGGGTATTTATAGAACGTTTCATCTATTCTGAACAAAATAGCCACCCACCTGGCCCACTCAAAGTGCCAGGTATAAACATACGTATAAACATTACAAATAGGCATAAATCCCATAACTTTGTTTTACTTACAACCTATTCAGAGGTTTGCAGTCTGAGCCGAGTGCTGGGTTTCTTTATTCATAATGTGTGTACAGGCAAAGGGTAGAGACCAAAAAGTAGAATTCTTTTTGAATGTTAGGTGATGATACCGAATCATTGCAAATATAAGCTTGAAGAATGAACAAATAAACGTCCAAATGGGGATAAGTCCATTTGTCTAGACTGTGAAAACAGGTACAAAAGTCTAGATATTTCGATCAAAAGTCAAAAGTCATATACAGCGATCGTCATTACTGTAATTTTAATACTTTAGCACTTTTACTGATGACGATCGCTGTATATGTGATCGAAATATCTAGACTTTTGCACCTGTTTTCACTGTCTAAACCAATGGACTTATCCCCATTTGGACGTTTATTTTTTCGTTATAGAAAGGCAGTGTGGTCTGGGAAAACAATACCTAGTTTAAGGTGTTGCTTCAAAAAATGTTTGAAGAGATTGGATCGGAAATGCATACTTACTGTACATATACATTTCTTTTGGTCTATTAAAATGGTCTGTTAAGACGCATGTGAAAACTGATGAGAAAAACCAGCCAGTACAAAGGGAAAACTGTTCAACTGATAGGTACTAATTTTTTCCTAAAAAGCACAAATAACATATACTTGTATGCGCCAAATCTCTAAGCGAAGTATATTTCTTGCCAAGTATCGTCCTCTTTGTGTTAGTTTTATGCAAAGCATTATTTGTCTTTGATAAAAATTGGTGGTTCTGGATAAAAACCACCAAATCTCGAGCTTTCGTGTGCTTAGCAGTTGACATGTTTTCCACTTTCAAAAATAGTTGCTCATTTTTGATTGATGGCACACGAAAAACGTATCGGTTCTTTAGGAAAATTAAAAAACAATTCGTAGCCTTAAACCGTTTGATACTATGGGAAAAATAGATCGGTTTTCTCATGGTACTGATTGGTTTTTCAGTGTTTCTCCATGCGTCTGAATGGGCTATTAATGTGAATTTTGCCCCTTTGTTTTTTTTTCTATAAAAAGGGTTTTTCCAATGTATAGTCTTTTTGATAAGTTTTAAACTTTTTTTTTTCATTGTTTAGGCAGAGAAAACTTCGAAGAGCTTTCAACTATAACAGTCAAAAATGAAAGTGATGCGCAAATTGACTTACTTGAAATACTTTTGGATTACAATGAGGATACTTTTGCTTTGTCTATGGCCCAAAAATTTGGCCTCCCTGAGCAAAAATGGCCGGAAACTCTTCGAAGAAGACCTTTTGAGGAATCAGTCAACATAAATATATCGACAGAAGAAGATTGGGGATCAGATCCTCTCCAGACGCGGGAAGGAGATGACTTACCAAGAGTCGTTCAAAGTCATAAAAATCAACCCATTATTGTCCAAGAGGATTGGGAAGCTTACGACTCTTTTGTTTGTGGAGAGGAAGAGAAACAATTTCTTTGCTCTCCGGCTCCTGGAGAAGACCTTATTAACGTATCTACTCCTCGAAAAAATGTGTCTTTTGAAGAAATCAGCACAAGAAATGATGGCAAAGAATTTGACATCTCTTTGGCCGAATATGAAGAAGAAAATCGTCTGGTTAATTCAGCCAATTCCCAATTAGTGGCTTACTACGAGCTTCCGCTTGAAGCTGGTCAAATAACTATAGTGGATAATTTAGCCAGTTTTGATGCTCTGATAAATAAAATTAAACAGGTATTTCTTTCATATTCGCTTTTCAAAAGCAACTTTTTCGTAAACATCTTGCCACGCTGGCTAATTGGCAGAATTAATTAAAAGCAATTATTATCAAAGAGAAATGGTTCGGTTGAATCTAAGCCTGAGCAGGTAGTAATTGAACTGAATTATAATTTTTTAGAGGCTTGGGGAACTGACTTTTTTGCCACATTGGGGCCTGCGACACAAAAAGACTGAGGTGTAATAAGTCTTGAAAAAAAGCGAGCAAAAATAATTTTTGAATACTCCCGGGGGTTTACCTATCTTTTTGTTCTAAAATAAATAAATCTTAAGCTTACATTTGGGGAAAGAGGAAAGAAAGCAATGCTTAAAACAAAACAAAAATAAACCATAAAGAAAACACAAAAAATTGCAGTCACTTGTACTTTTTTATCTACCAATTTGTGTCGTCTTTTTGTTTCTCTTGATTTTCAAGAGATTGTCTCGACATTCTTGAGATTTTTGATTGTCTCTCGAGAGATTGATTGTCTCTCTGTTTTCTGACTCTCTTGATGCTCAGGAGCTTGTTCACAAGACATAATCAGTGGTTTTTTCAAGTAACTTGGATTTTTCTATCAGATTTCTTAACTAACTGTCAAACCAGGCAAAGCCATTCCGGGGTTCTGTTTGTTCAATTTACTCCGCTATTCTTTATATTAATTTTTATCGATGGAAATCTCTTATATATTGCTAGACTTCGAAAGAGTTTGCTTTAGAACAAATGTTTTGCAGTGCATAGAGTGAGGTTTCATCGCCTCATTCCCAGAGGCCTTAAACCTCATTCCCAGAGGTTTCAAGCATTGTTTCACTTTTTTGTAGGACGTGAAACCGTGATCTCCATTAAACACATCCGTTTGATCATCTAGCTTGCGCCACTTGTATTTTTCGTTTCTCGGACCGGGGTAAAAGCACTTAGAGTAACCAACTGCGGTCTTATAAGCCAAGAGGAACACTCGCTATTGGAAAGAAATAATAACCTTCCCCACTGCTGACTAGGGTAAGTGTTTTGCATTCTCTAGTTAGCATCATCAGAATATGGGCCACTGGAAGAATACCACTGATCCACTTCCGTTGATATTATTCAAATCGCCACGCTCTGTAACTAGGAGTTACATTTTTGCTCCTGATTTTGCCAGTAAGCGTATGAAAGCTAAATAACACGCATATTTCCTGAAAAATGTGTTCAAAGCAAGGCCGTATCCAGAATTTTTTGCATTTTTGTTATGTTTTTACGAGTCGAAAAAGACTTTGGAGAGATTCAAACCCCTATCCCTCCCTGGATCGATGGAAAGGCAACAAATAATTACCATCAGATGACTGGAGACCAGGGCTGTCACGTATGGGAGGAGGGCGGAGGTCCCCCCAATGTTTTTGGTCACTCGGTAAAAAATAGAAGCCGGTAAAATTGTGGTG
Source organism: Artemia sp. Qi Xiang Cuo (assembly GCF_049724085.1). NCBI lineage: Eukaryota > Metazoa > Arthropoda > Branchiopoda > Anostraca > Artemiidae > Artemia > Artemia sp. Qi Xiang Cuo. Next base: position 91,191,202 of record NC_142794.1, on the reverse strand, counting down.
CTTCGCAACGATTCTTCGTTGACCACTAAATTCTGCAACCACTAAAATTCTTCGTTTGGTTCAATAAAGAACATGAAAATACTGATATGATATACAGAAATTTCAAACTTGGTCGATAAACGCGGTAGTTTTACCGATTCCTGCCGTGGTTTTCATAGATAGTGCCACAATTTCCATTTGGTTAAATAAACAGTATTAAAATAGTGACATAAAATGTACTGAACTCTGAATCTCGGTTGGTAAATGCAGCGGTTTTACCAACTGGTGCAGTGATTTTACGTATTGTATTCGAAACGGACATTATGCTAATTTTTGACAAAAACAGTCGATAAAACCTCTTTCTCTCACCCCCCCCCCCCCAATATTTTGGCTAGTAACGACCCTGCTGGAGACTAGATAGAAAAGTACCTGCGTAAACACGAGTAGTGGAGAAATGGAAGATAATTCTGTTAACAGCAATAGATGATGCTATAACCAGCAATAATGTGGCAAGTGTTAGTAAAAAAGGGCTTAGTAGTAATGCTTCTTATGGTTGTGAGTATGGGGGTCTACAACTTTTCCTGTTTTTGTAACTTAAAAAAAAGTCCATAATTTTCTTGGCAAGTTGTCTTACCTCCTTATGACTACAAGATTACTCATATCCTGATCCACTGTCAAAGAAAGTTGACAGACGAGCTATGTCAACTTTTCTGGTCCTGATTTTCAGTAACAAGTCACAGACGAGCTATGTCAACTTTTCTTGTCCTGATTTTCAGTAACAAGTCTTCGAGAATACCTGTGTGCCTTTTAATCAATAAATTAGAATTTTCAGATATGTGTCATCTTGCTACCTCCTCCGAACGTTCTTTACACGGAAGCACAAATTCTTATCACATTCATAAACCACTGTTCTTGGATCCAATCAGCGATTTTCACATTACCAAATAGCTTCATCCAAATGAAGCAAGGCTAGGGTTTTTCCCCTACCCTTATATTTGAGCAGAAAAACTTAGCAACGAAGGTTTGAAAATTTGGCTCCAAAGCCTGTTTTTAGGGTTGTTCCCACGCCACCTTCCCTGAAAAGATACCTTAACGCCCCATCTGATTATCGGTGCGTAGTTACTTTGTAAATGTCAGCATTTGCTTCATTGGTCTATAATAACATGAATGAACTTCATAAATTTCCAACAGTATATCGACCCCATTGGACTAAAATTGCCATTTTATGCTGCAAAATTGCAGAAATGGCGCTGTGCTTTTTTTTTCTTTTTTGTTGCATAAAAAAACCTTTTGGACCCTTGTTGAGAAAGATAAGAAACTCGGTATTTTCGTAAATAGAAATTTGTAACATCTGTTTCGGGCGTTTGAGGCATGATCGAGTTGCTGGTGTAGTTCATAAACCCCTCTTATTAGGACATTTGACCTTTTTTGCAAAAGGTTCAAATTTTTTTATGATAATAAATAAATCAGTTTGTTTAATAGATTAAAATACTTTTCATTAGTACTTTTCAACCCAACAAGTTTTCAATATTTGGAAATAGCGTAAAATGGAGGTTCTTCTTGCGTGTATGTTGTTCCCAAGGTTTTGTGTTTTAGAGCTTAAATAAATAAATAAATAAATAACCGTTTTATTTTCAGACGCCATAAAAACGGTCATGCCTATCAGTGGCAGTTTTTGTCATAATAAGACACGTAAACATATAAAACATATTTATCGGTTCTTTTAAGCATATTGCTTTAAGTAAAGTTGTAAAAGGATCCGTGATTGAATAATTTCCTTGTTTCTTTTATTTATGTATATTGGAGTAAATGAATCTTTGTTGAGAGTGATCTGAGTTCAAGACCAGCGGGCGAAAGTGTCGTTTAATTGTTTTTACCGTTTCTTGTCATATTTACACTAGTTGATATTTTTATCTACTGTATATCGTTTTTAATTCACTGATGATTATTTGTTGTTTTTTTTACCAATTGCGGCTTGATGCAATGATGTTCATATTGTTTATGTTTGTTCAGTATTTAGGAGCCGAAAAAAAAAGAAACATGTCACGTACCTACAGAGCAGTGTATAATTGAGTTTTTCTTTCTCCTTTTGTGTAATTTGTTCTAAGAGCTGATTTAGATCTTAGCTCCAGCGTTTGTCACTAAAAACCACATGTATAACTCCTAAGTTTATGTGTATTGCTTTTTTTTGCTTATTGCTCCGTCTTTTCCTTTTTTGTATGACGGCTTTTCCAATATATAATAATATTAATAATAATATGAAAATCACAGCCATAGCCATCGTCATGCAAAAATATACATTGACTCGAAATATCACAGAGTCAAGCGAATAAAAAGAATAATGAACTAAAGAAAATAAATATATAGAATTATTGAGGAGTGGGTGCAGAAATAAAAATCTTGACGAACGAGGGAACAAAAATACTTGCGTACCGCATATGCCGTGCTGGTACTGGCTGAATTTTTGGTTCTGGTTGATCTACATTTAGCGGGAGCCTTTGGCGCGAGAGATGCTCAGGGGGAAGGATTTCACGAAGCCGCGGATTTTCCAAAATACCGATACCAAATTTAAAACACAAATCGTCATGGCGTGTCGAAAGAGTTTTAAGTGAAAATTCCTTCGAAAGGGAGCAATAAGGGACTTTGGGAGATTTTGACACTACCAGAAAAGCTCAGTACTGGAACCTTTCCCGGCGGTCCTTCTGGTCCGAAGTCAGGCCGTAATGCCAAACGGTAGGTTCGATTACTATAGACCAAAGGCTTTGTAAAATATGTTTTTAAGTTTTGGCGTCTATAGAGGTAAAGATGCTTTGTTAAAAAAATAGTTAGCGCTAGTACAGATACGTCATATATACAATTAAAACCATAACATTCACAGGCAAGAATAACACAAATCAATGAAACGTTATTACATCAAATCCATCCTATACCTTTGTCCTTAAAATGCCGAGTAAAATAAGGCACAATTAAGTTATGATATCTATTGCTACTAGAAGCTGGGTAAATCATTAATTTTTGACAATTCCTTTTCATTGATTAGAGTCTAGTGTTTGGTCCTTCAGTAGAGGGATTCCCAACTTCACGATGAGTTGGAGAGTTCAAACAAATTGGTCAAAACTATATGTCAGTTCTTTCTCTGACTATCACAGGAATTAAAGCTGTGTCGTTTAATTACTTCCTCCCTTGTTTAGTAGCCGTGCCCAGGATCGTTCGCGTAGAAAGTACTGTAGTCAAGCGTTATGCGCTGCTTGGAGTTGTGCGTCCCAGTAGATAGTCCTATTGTAACCCTGCAAGAAATTCTTTTACCCTGCAATATTTAATACTTACCGTTTTACTGAGTTTTAATATGTTGTGTCTTCAAATTCTTTTATGCCTATTACAAAAGCTGTTCGTATTTATATGACTTTCGTATGTCTCCTCAACGATAGATTTAATTAATAAATGTTTCTAATGCCACATTAAATATTTGAAATTATGACATGAAATATATTCTTTTTACTTGAATAACCTGCCTTTCCATATCCAGCATTGCGTAAAAATCAAAATACTTGAAAGAAATAATATCAAAATATCAATGTAAAATAAAAAATAGGAGCAAGCACCAAAGGGCAGATGACTTTTCTTATCCAAAGGGCAGATGACTTTTCTTATCCAAAGGGCAGATGACTTTTCTTATCCAAAGGGCAGATGACTTTTCTTATCCAAAGGGCAGATGACTTTTCTTATCCAAAGGGCAGATGACTTTTCTTGTATTCAGCACCTAAAACGCATAGCGGGAAAGCATCCTGGGTTTTTCTGGGGGGGGGGGATTAGAAGCGTTGGATGATTTGCCCCCAACGACGCATTGCACTCCCGGCCAAAGGCATCGAGCCACAAGATCAGTGCCTGCGCAACGCAGACCATGGTCAGCATACGACAAATTCTTAAGGTTTTTAAGCGCATTGTGGTTTCGACTGATGTTGTTTTATTTAATGCTCAGCTTCTAGTCCTTTCCAATATTTGCAAGATTTGGTTTCCAATGAAACAAAGTTTGTTCAACTTTCCTAGTTTGTGTTTATCTTGTATCAGAATTTGTTACAATTCTGTTTGCAAAAATATAATGTGCATGTTTTCAAATCCGATCAAACTCTAGCTTTCCCTTTCAGGGAAGAATTTATGTTTCGTTTTGTTTATACAGTTTTTATCTTTTGATAGGAAAATCTTCTTGCTATTGATGCAGAGTGGCCGCCCACTTTTGATAGCTTTGAAACCACTTCGGCGAGTGTTCTTCAGATTGCAACAACTAGTCAGGTGTACATTATTGATGTGATCAGCCTTCAAAAATCTCTGACTGGCAAGCAAAGAGAGGACTTTTTGAATGCGTTTTACAGTGGAAAATCTCTGATTATTGGCAAGTTGTCGCGATTAACCTGTTTTTATTTTTGGCAAAAACTAGATCTCTAATTTTTGCCATACCATTGTTGCTGCCTTTTTACGAAAATTTATATGCAACCCTTTTAGTTTTTTGTATGCGATTTTTTTTTATGGCTATTATGAGCAGAACCCAGGCAAGGTATTCCTCCTTTTTGTGCTTACCTTAGACATAATTCTATTTCTATTCCAATAATCTTTTATTTGGTCAGGATTTACCTGACAGATTTTGGAATATAAACTTAATCGAAAATCTTATACACAAAGCTTTATTGGGAGAGTTGGGGACACAACGAACCCCCCCTCCCCCCTCAACTAAGAAATACAAACTGTTATAAACATAAATTACAAACAGTGATTTCAAATGGAAGAATGTGATCTTTATAGAACGTACATATGTAATCATTGAGAGTACTATATCCGGAAAATTACAAACCAGGCTCTGCAATGTTAAGTCTCTACATTATTTCTTTTTTATTCCTAAATTTGCGGCGCATTGTATAATTAAATATCTGATTTGCTGCTAGAGGTTTTAGATGACTATTAATTCTTATTTTGAAAGATTCAACAGAGAAACTTTTAGGGATAACTGGCTCAGGAAGATCATTCCAGACCGAAATGCAACATTGGATGAAGCTGTTCTTCAAGTACTCTGTTCTCGGCTTGCCAGCCTCGAGATAATGGGACAGAGCTGTATGCCTTTGTGTCTGTCTTGTTGCTTGGACAATTGGAGGTACAATACGAGAAAGCTCTAGAGAAGGAGGTCAATTTAAGTACTCTTAGAAAACAATCATCGACGCTACATAAAACCTCTCACTAAAAGATTGGAGAGAGGCGTGAAGAACGACCAAACTTGCCCTATTTTGGATCTTTTAGAGTGATTATTTGGATATTTTGGATCTACCAGTTTAATAGATGGTAAAATGCTTACCACCTATTGCACTGAATGGTGACTAGTAATGCAAGCTACTTGGCCAACTTTTCTGAGGCCTGCACTGAATGGAAGACATGTTAATCTTTATTTAGACCCCTCTCTTAGCTTCCATAAATATCTTGAAGCGGTTGTGCTTATTTAATTAGTAGGCCTATATGTATTGGAAAAGATTGTGTTAGTTAGTTTATATGGTTTACTCTTGACGAACAAATAAACGTTCAAATGGGGATAATTTCGTCATTGAAAGGCAGTGTGGTCTGGGAAAAGGATACCTAATTTAAGGTTTTCCGTCGAAATTGTGTATTCTTGAAAAGTGAAAAGCTATGCAGAATAAATTTGAAGCTAGAGATGTAACTGAATTTTTTTGCATTGGAATACCGAAGCGGGACTGCAATTTTCCGTTTTTATGTATCATACAACTCGCATTTGGATTTAATTCCCCACACGGATTATGAATCGTTCATTTTAAGGCTAATTGTCTTAGTAAAGGATCGTCAGTATTTAGAATTTTAGCCGAAATAAAATCATCAATTTTGACTCGATTACGGATTCGATCATGAGAGTTCATGATCAGTAGCAAATGGTAGTTCACGTTTTTTGAAATTCAGTCGTATAATTCTGCCACCTTTCCAAATATCTGTCTTTTATCAATATCATTGATTATTTCTTCAAATTTCAGTTTTGCAATTTAAGCAGCGAGATAGAGACGATCTTGAGTGGACTATTCTATGATAAACTTATTATCATCAGATTTAATTCTTGCTGCTTCTTTAATTTCCGGCCCATCAGGATTGCATGTCATATTTATAAAGAAATCTAGAGGTCCAAGACGACAAACAATAGTCAATACGTCTTCAAAATGTTCAGTGAAGTAGCGTGTTGATCGAATGAATGGTGATAGTAGTATAACTTTTTCGTCAACGACTGCATTCTGTTTCGAGGCTAAGTCGTTGAGAAGTCGTGTAACACATACGTTGTTTTTGGTCATAATAGTTTTCTGGTTGAATTTTATCGATTGGGTGCGATCACACTTAATACGAATATTGGTATCAACAAGATACTGTTGAAAAAGTCTTCCGCCGAAATGCAAAGCATCAAAAACGAGCCGACGCCGGTCGGGTGTTACAGATTCCAGAGAAAGGTTTTTACGGTTCAGGTCAAAAAGTGATACGATAACCCGCTTATTTAAGCGGCGTCACATAACACACACGTCACATATACGCATATGACGTCATTCATAAATGCAGCCTTTTATGTTAATATATGGCGTCATTGCAATACTGATGTATATAAATATGAAGTCAGTCACGTGATTTTTTTTTTCTTCTAAATTAAGGCCCTTGACGAATTATCGCAAACGTGTGACCTACATAGATCTTTTTGTAGGCTAGAAAATCCCAGGATGCCAATTCTTGCCCCCCCCCCTCTTCCTCACCCAAAAAATATGGAGCCGTTTTTGAGAAAAATACATAAACACAAAAATATACTATTATTCTCGTTTAAAGAGATAAGATTATATAATAACAAATATTATATATTACAGATATAATATAATAAATAATTTTTGTATATTAATTATATAGTTTATCTATTTACTAATCATATATGTTTATATGTTTTTTATTATGTTTTATATATTTTTTATATATGTGGATTATTGAAATTATCGTGACGAATTAGATTCCTTTCTAATTTGGACCGTCACATGTCTTTTATCATGTAATTAGTACATTTTAACTTCTTTGTTAGAGCCTTCATTCTGAAC
>NC_142794.1:90963862-90983614 GCF_049724085.1 Artemia sp. Qi Xiang Cuo | reverse complement strand
AAAGTTACTTACTTGCGATTTTTTCATAATTTCTTGAATGAAGTATCTGTACTGTATATCCAAGAGGTGAAAACAAAAAGAGTTTGTTACTTACTTACAAATATTTTCATAATTTCTTGATTTAAATTTCTGTATTGTGTATCTAAGATTTGACTTCAATATATAAATTTATTTTTTTCATAATTTCTTAAATGAAATTTCCGTATTATGTATCCAAGAGTTGAGTTCAAGAAAGAAATTGCTACTTACTGAGAATTTTTTCATAATTTCTTGAATTAAATTTATACATCGTGTATCTAAGTCATGAAAACAATAAACAGTTTGTTACTTACTTGGAATTTTGTCATAATTTCTCGAATGAAATGTCTTTTTTGTTTATTAAGCAGGTGAATTAAAGAAAGAATTTGCTACTTACTTACAATTTTTTCATAATTTCTTTAATGAACTGTCTTTTCTATTTACCCAGGACGCGAATTCAAGAAAGAATTTGCTACTTACTTAAAATATTTGATAATTTCTTAAATGAAATTTATTCATTGTGTATCCATGAGGTAACATGAGTGTGTTACCTATTTACAATTCCTTCATAATTTCTTGAATGAAATTTCAGTATTGTGTATCCAATAGGTGAAAACAATAAAGACTTTATTACTTACTTGCGATTTTATTATGATTTATTGAATTAAATATCTGTATTGTGTCCAGGAAGCGAATTCAAGAAAGCTATTGCTACTTACTTACAATTTCTTCATAATTTAATGAAATGAATAAAACTATTCTAAAGAATAAAGACGGGTTAAGCTTAAAGATCTTTATTGCTTAAACGTATTAACATATTTTTGAAATAATTTTCTACTGACTTACAATTTTTGATAATTTCTTAAATTAAATTTCTTAATAGTGTATCAATGAGGTAAATTAAGGAAATATTTTATTGAATACTTATAATTTAGTAATAATTTCTTGAATAAAATGTCTTTTTTTATTTATCCAGGAGGCGAATTCAAGAAAGAATTTGTCCCCATGCGTCTGACAATAGATGTATGCAAATTCCTTTTCTTACATCTCCGAGGTTTTAGTAGACATTCTACACGTTTGATATGCTAGCTTACTCTAAATATAGTGAACACATAACAATGTAATGCATAATATTTTAATGAAATAATGGTATGTAGAATATTAATACAAAAAATATATTATGATACATTATTAATATCAATGACTAACTTTGGACATTTTGAATCTGTTCCATAAAATAGTTCACCATGTTCTCTCTTGATATTATAGCTATTGTCTTCTCTTAGTTCGTAATCAGTAGAATAATCATTATTCCATTTTGAGTCATACACAATTTTTACTGGTGTCTCATCAAAAGGCTCAATATGCTTTTCGTCTTTGGTATTATTTTGTTCAATGACTGTTTGACCAATGGCAGTAACGTTTGCTGGTGCTTTGTTTTTCATCGATTCATCTTTATATTCCATCGTGATATTTTCTGACAATGCCCTTTTTATTTTTCTGGCTATTATCACATTATTTTTACAAAGGTAACAGTTTTGATATGTAGATTAAATATGGTTTAAAATATTAGTAGAACAGCATGCATTTATTTTATTGATCTTGTGTTGAATACTAATAACTAACACATGACAGCTGGATGTATCAGTAGGTAATTTGGTACCTGAAACCGTAGCAAGGAGTTGTCCTCTATCGTCAACGATTATTTTTATGTTGGCATTCTCTTTGAGTGCAATCATCTCTGGAGATCTGAATCTCGCATAACCACCAACATAAGAGTTGAATTTTTTCGGTATTCCAAAGAAATTTAATTCCTTACTGTCATGACAATGCATGCATACATTTCCAATAGTGCTACGACCTGTACTTGTTTAAAAGCTTAAATACTTCTCTTTGTCGGCATTCAATGCTACAATAACCTTGTTATGTAAACACACTTTATTAAAATGCTCCATCTTCACTTTTTTTTTAAAGATATGACTTATGTGTTTATCGTTCCACTGCGTAAAAAATACTGATTTAATACCTGCAATAGATTAGGTAGTGTCAATAACCGGTCATAGAATACCAGTGGGAAAGTCACATCGTGTATCTGACCAATCACAGAGCGCAATTGTTAGAACTGTAAGCATATTTTGACATTTTAAGTTATGTACAAAAAGAAAAAATAAATAAACTGAGTCTCTCAAACCCTGTAAAGCTCTTTTAAAAGATACAACAAATGACCACCAAGTAAAGAAAAAACTACACGGAATCAGGCAACTGAGTCTCTTAAACCCCTTAAAGCTCTTTTAAAAGATACAAAAAATACTTATTTAACTCAAAATTTTTAGTTTTAATGACCACAAATTGAATAAAAACCACACGGAATCAGGCAACTGAATCTCTCAATCCCTGTAAAGCTCTTTTAAAAGATAAAAAAACTAATGATTTAACACAAAAATTTCTTTTTTAATGACAACTAAGTAAAGAAAAATCACACTGAATTATGAAACTTAGTCTCTCAAACACTGTAAATATATTTTAAAATATAAAAAAACAACTTATTTAGAACAACAATTTCTTTTTTAATTACAATCTAGTAAATAAAACTCACAAGTAATAAGGCAACTGAGTCGCTCAATCCCCTTAAAGCTCTTTTAAAAGATACAAAAACTACTTATTTAACACAAAAATTTCGTTTTTAATGACCACAAAGTGAAGAAAAAACACACGGACTAAGGCACCTGAGTCTCTCAAACCCCTTAAAGCTCTTTTAAAATATACAAAAAATACTGATTTAACACAAAAATTTCGTTTTTAATGACCACCAAGTAAAGAAAAATCACCAGGAATCATGCAACTGAGTCTCTCAAACCCCTTAAAGCTCTTTTAAAAGATACAAAAACTACTGATTTAACACAAAAATTTCGTTTTTAATGACCACCAAGTAAAGGAAAACCACATGGAATTAGGCAACTGAGTCTCTCAAACCCTGTAAAGCTCTTTTAAAAGATACAACAAATGACCACCAAGTAATGAAAAAACTACACGGAATCAGGCAACTGAGTCTCTCAAACCCCTTAAAGCTCTTTTAAAAGATACAAAAACTACTTATGTAACGCAAAAATTTCATTTTTAATGACCACCAAGTAAAGAAAAACCACACGGAATTAGGCAACTGAGTCTCTCAATCCCCGTAAAGCTCTTTTAAAAGATACAAAAACTACTGATTTAACAAAAAAATTTCGTTTTTAATGACCACCAAGTAAAGAAAAACCACACGTAACCAGGCAACTGAGTCTCTCAAACCCCTTAAAGCTCTTTTAAAAGATACAAAAACTACTTATTTAACGCAAAAATTTAGTTTTTAATGACCACCAAGTAAAGTAAAACCACACGGAATTAGGCAACTGAGTCTCTCAATCCCCGTAAATCAATAATAAATTTTTAAAAATATACATTTATTACATAATTAATTCGATTATTATTTCCACGACGAAAAAATAAATAACTCTGACGTATGCATCTGAGTCTCTCAATCCCCGTCAAGTAATATAATTAGAAACCTTTTCAACTTATTTAACACAAAAATTTAGTTTTTAATGACCACCAAGTGAAGAAAAACCACATGGAATTAGGCAACTGAGTCTCTAAATCAATGTAAATCTATTATTAATGATACAAAAACTACTGATTTAACGCACAAATTTCATTTTTAATGACCACCAAGTAAAGAAAAATCACACGGAATTAGGCAACTGAGTCTCTCAAACCCCTTAAAGCTCTTTTAAAACTGTGACAGGCTAAATCACGACAAAAGAACTACTCTCGTGGAACTCAATCCCCATTTAACTCAATCCCCGTGCAACTGAACCCCCTTGTAACTGAACCCCTGTATAACCGAAACCCCCGTGTAACTGTATCCCCCTTTAACTGAACTCTCATGCACCTCAACCCTCCATGCAACCCATTTCCCTCAAAACACTTTTCAGTCCTTTTCTCGTACTCTCGTGGAACTCAATCCCCATTTAACTCAACCTCCGTGTCACTGAACCCCCTTGTAACTGAACCCCTGTATAACCGACACCTTAGGGTCACTGTAACCCCTGTAACTGAACTCTCATGCAACACAGCCCTCCATGCAACCCTACTCCCTTAAAAAACTTTTCAGTCATTTTCTCGTTAAGTTGACAATAAGCTCCAAAACATCACTTTTGTATTATACAGTACATAATCATGGCATCTCCGTCAATTCACAAATCCCCTTACCCCTTTTTTTTGCAAAGGTTAATGAAACATCTCCGATTGTAAATGCATTAAAAAATTTTCCACTCACTAATCACCCCTCTTTTACAAATGCTAAACAAGAAAAAAAAAATGATTCATTTTATTCAAATCCTAATCACCAATCAAGTTATACTCGGTCCTCTTGGCAAAGGTGTAATGCCCTGTTTACCTACCAGAAAAACCAGAAGGACCATAAAGGCCCAGAATTCATTAGAAGGACTATACTTTCAACAACGCTTCTCAAGAGTGCACGGTTCTGCTGTATTTGCTTGACCCTTTCACAGTCCAGAGCATTCCTGATATCTTGATCTTGACTACCGCGCTGAAACGTTGTTAGCAGCGCGGCAGCTTTTTCCTGGCAGTGTTTGTGAAACCGTGCTTCAGCATGGTTTGTCAGCGCACCATCTTTCCCGGAAAGTTTCGAATAGTCTTTTAGCGGTTTCAAGACCAACTTTCCCATTTTTTACCCTCCGCCGCCTCCAGATAAAGCCGACCATCCTCCTCCGCTTTCGTTGGTCCTCATCAAAACACAAACACTGCACCAAAGGCCTTCGTGGTTTGGATGACGACTCACTGCGAGCCAAGGATACCGGGCAAGATGTTCGGTATTCAAGCGACGCTTGACTTCGCCACCTTTTCTCTTTTGTGTCGAGACTGGAAGATCAGATTGGTTCTTCGGCTTCCACCTTTCGTTCATAAAAAATATAATTTCGCCAGAAGACAACTGATTTCGCTCTTTTAGCGCTACTGCAATACCAAAGTCATTCGACGGCGTGAAGTCAGTTTCAGGCGAAAAAATAGCGCTTTGATTCGGCTGCGGGTGCGGGGACTGTGAAATCAGTGTTGGGCTATGTACCACCAAGGTTTGAGTACTGCTTCTTGATCCTTCAGTCAGCTGATCAGTGTGTGTCGTTTCGCCGAAGTTTGTTATGAAGGCCGTCTGTGAAGTGGACGGAGTTGTTGGTGACAGTTCGTTCTCCTGGCTGAATGTGTTTTTGTGCATTCCGACCGTCGACTCAGAGTGGGCATCAGAAGTTGCCGTCGTCTCAACATCTAACAAAAAAAGTTTCTCTTTTAAAGTTTGCACAAGACATTTATTGTAAACGTATATACACTTTGTATAATGGCTTGCTTTAGTAGATTTAACTCTCAACATGATGAAGGCAGAATTGGAACTAAATTTGAAAATAAACTGAATCAGCAACATTAACTTTAAACTCCCCCAACAATCTTGAACTTTCATACCCCATAACTATTTCTAGGAAACCCGGACTTTAAAATAAAATACCACCCTAAACATCACTAATTTAATTTGCAACCCCAAGAACCGATCCCCGACATATGCTAACAAATATTTTTCAAGAGCTGAAACCCGAAACAATTATCACCGAAGTTTACAAGGCTAAAGAGAGAGCTTTAACTGCAAGAATTTGAAAGATAATTTCAGAGCTGACACGGTGTGTCGGTAAAAATACTGATTTAAGCCAATATCATAACCGTCAGGCGAGACGAGTGGGCTGGTAAAAATCAGGTCAAACGCTTCGGACAAATTGCATACGAAGAACACTGTACAAGAGGGACCGTATGCAATATATAACAACAAAAGCTGCTGGTACGCGATGAAGCTTGACGAATGAGCCTTATCAGGAAAGCTATCCGACAATGGGATAAAGCTAGAAATTAGAAGTGTTGATACCCACTTTAAACGACACTCCTTCCTTATTGTTCTATCTTTAAAAGCTTACCTTTAATCTGATCTTTCTTGGCAAAATAATCAGAGATGTCCCTCGATCCCTTACGGCTTTCCGCCATCATTCTTTGTTTCTTCTCTGTTCTATATTCATGCCCTGATTTTTTTTTTTCCGATCCATTTTAAATGCGTTTCCGTCTAACTGGTCTAACACACAGAGCAAAAATACTCCGAAGGCAGTGGCAGGGTCGCTTGCGCCTAGCCTCCCGCCGGTTGGATCTAACCACCCGCGCAACTCCCCAAAGACATGCGTTTCTCGTAAGCATTCACAAAATGTTTTGCTCGTTTAGCACGTCCCAAAAATAAACCCAATAATCATGATTCGTGCAGTGTCGGATTTGAAATTTAGATAATGTGATAAAAAGAAAGTAAAAAATGACGGCGTATCCGATTTTTTTTTTTTAGCGTCGGCCTTAGTTGAATCATTCACAAAAAAGGGTCGTTTGCACGATGGATGAGAGGGCGCCAGAAAATCTTGGGGGGGGGGGGGCAGGGCCCCCCCCCCCCCCCCCCTGGATCCGCCGCTGGGACTTTCACCTGCTTTTGCAGTTGTAGAAGTACTAACAAACTCACATTTTTCTGTAAATTAATCATTTTTTGCGTTTTTTCATTATACCAAAATATATTTGTTGCTGCGCTTCTCGAAGAATCATCAGAAAATTATAAAACACTTTTAACGGCTTTCAATAATCCAGCATAGTAAATAGGTTTAGTTGCTTTGCCATTGATGATTTATTTAGAATTTTTAAACAGATTAAGCCCATTATTTGTTTAATTAGCCTTATTTACAGCATCTATATTCTTTCCATCTTCTGGCGATATTTTTATTTTTGCATGAAGATAGCTAAGACAAGGTTTTGGAATTGTATTGCGCTAATTTTTCAGGGATTGATGATTTACATAGAAAATTAAGAGAAAATGGTTATACTGTTTCAAAAGCTAAAATAAAAGAAATGCTGCAAAAACAAAATATTTATTCTTTACACCATTCCTTTTATCAAACATTTGAAAGAAGGTGAGTTATGTACATAGTATTAATGGGCAAGATCAACCTGACACAGTTGATATGCAACAGTATTAAAAGGAAAATGATAATTCTGATTACGTTTTTACAGTGATTAATTGTTTTATTCAAAGTACTTGGCGTATTCCTTTAAAAAATAAAATGGACAAGGAAATTATTAATGCTTTCACGGATTTATTTAAAAATAGAAAACCTAAAAAGTTACAAACAGATAAAGGTAAAGAATTTGTTATGAAAAACGTTCAAGTATTTTTAAAAAGTCATGAAATTCATTTGTTTTCATCTGAAAGTGAATTGAAAGCTCAAATAGTGGAACGATTTAATAGAACTATTAAAGAGAAATTATGGAAACATTTTACTTACAACAATACTAAACGTTGGATAGATGTATTACCGTCATTAGTTGACAATTATAATAAGTCATATCATAGATGAACCAAATTGAAACCAATATAGGCTAGTATAGAATAAAATAAAAAAAGGATGTATAAAAATCTGTTTCGAGATATAGATTTTAAAACAACAAAACATATATTTAATTTAGGTGATTTGATCAGAACTTACGAGATAAAGATTTTTGTTGATGAAGGCTATCTTCCAAATTATCCAACAGAAATATTTCAAATTGGTACAATTAAACAAACAACTTCTATTACGTATGAATTATCGGATAAATCGGGTGAGTTAATTATTGGTGCTTTTTTTGAAAAAGAGTTATCAAAAGTTATTGATTTATAATAATAATTTTCTTATATATAATTTAATCTATATAAATGGATGTTAAAGAATTAAAAAAGTTGTCAACAAATATAGTTAACAACAGGGAAATACTAAGACAAAAGGTTAGACAGAATGCGTTAGTAGAGGAGGGGGTACCAGCGCCACGAGTACAAAATTCGGTTATCAAAAGAACGTATCTCCCACGAGTACACCAAATAAGGGCATAGCCTCCCTAGGGAGAAAGATTACGTAATGGGGTCAATGACCTCTTTTTCCAAGGTCGATTTATTTGATGTTTCTATGTGTAATAGCTCCGGGGCGAAGGTTGCACCTGCGCATTGAATTCTAACGGGAACAATGTTATTGATCTGGGACTCGCGGGGGATGTGAATTTCCGAGAAATTGATTGTGTAATCAAAGTGTGTCAACAAAAACAACAACGACCTTGACATTCGCTGAGAGCGTGCACTTACAACAACAACAACATCGACCGTGGAACACCTGTGCTGTCGACCTCAATTCATCTATCGTGAATCAATGATTCCCCTTAGAAACAACAAATTAATTTCTCCTTTCTTGACAGATCAATCAATCAATGACATCATCTGTCAGACTTTAAAAATTTCCACTTAGAAACATTTCTCCAGGAATAGATCCAAATCATTAATGTCTTTGCCTCAGGAACAACTCTTTTGGTCGAACTCCAAAGGATATTAATAACCAAAGGCCATGGAAACAATTAGGAAAGAAACATCTTAGCGATGAATTGTTTTAGCGATCGAAAAGGTTTCTTATTAATTTGAAATGCGTTAGAGCAGAGATGCCAATAACAAAGGAACACGCTGAATTTACGATTAGGGATTATTTGGGCGAAACCGTTTTAGACAGGTTATAGAACTATTTCGGCGAAACAGATAGAGACATTTTAAAAGAAGATTTTTGAAGAGATTTTAGAAGAGAATTTAATGGTGAAACTCTGTGGTCGTTATAATACACAAGTTTCATTTGAACAGTGTTGTGAGGTCCTCTACCCCAACCCCAAAGGGTTCCAATCCTCCTACCCCAACCCCGAAGGAAGCCCCCCGGTACTCAAAGGTCCCCCAAGCTCCCATAGAGCCCCAGCCCCCCACACGCCCTCCTCAGACCCCCAAAGGCCCTCCCCTGGTCCTCAAAGGTCCCCCGGGCCCCCAAAGGCCCACCCAGCCCCCCAAAGGCCAACCCCGGGCCCCCCCAAGGCCCCTCGAGCTCCCAAAAGACCAACGGGGTCCCAAAGGCCCTCCCCCAGTCCCCAAAGGTCCCTCCGTCGCCCAACAGGCCCCCCGGATCCCCCAAGGCCCTCCCCTGGTCCTCCAAGGTCCCCCCGGCTCCCAAAGGGCCCACCCGCCCCCCCCGGGTCCCCCCACCGCCCTCCTCCGACCCCCAAAGGCCCGCCCCCGGCCCCCAAAGGGCCCCCCGAGCTCCCACAGGACCACCGACCCGCAACGGCCCCACAGACCCACAAAGGCTCTCCCCGAGCACCCGGCTTTCGGTGAGGTGTGTTGTCTGAAACCTATGATTTGGGATGTGTAGTTTGCTACTTCAGGCTTTTCTGAGCTAAGGTTTCCTAGTATTTCATAGGTGAATGTTGTCTGAAACCAATAGTTTGGGATGAGTAGTTTGCTATTTTAGGCTTTTATGAGCTAGGTTTCTTAGCCTTTCATTGGTGTGTGTTGACTGAAACTTATGATTTGGGATATGTAGTTTGCTATTTTTGACTTTTCTGAGTTGGATTTCTTAGTCTTTCATAGGTGTGTGGTGTCTGAAACCTATGATTTGGGATGTGTAGTTTGCTATTTTCGACTTTTCTGAGTTGGATTTCTTAGACTTTCATAGGTATGCGTTGTCAGAAAATTATGATTTGGGATGTATATTTTGCTATTTCAGGCTTTTCTGAGCTAAGGTTTTCTAGTATTTCGTAGGTGAATGTTGTCTGAAACCAATAGTTTGGGATGAGTAGTTTGCTATTTTTGACTTTTCTGAGCTAGGTTTCTTAGTCTTTCGTTGATGTGTGTTGACTGAAACCTATGATTTGGGATATGTAGTATGCTATTTTTGACTTTTTTGAGCTGGATTTCTTAGCCTTTCGTAGATGTGGGTTGACTGAAACCTATGATTTGGGATGGTTGGATTGTTACTTTTGAATTTTTTGAGCTGGATTTCTTAGCCTTTCATAGGTGTTTGTTGTCTGAAACCTATAGTTTGGGATGACTAGTTTGCTATTTTTGACTTTTCTGAGCTAGGTTTCTTAGCTGTTCATAGGTGTGTGTTGTCTGAATCCTATGATTTGGGATATGTAATTTGCTATTTCTGACTTTTCATAACCGGATTTCTTAGTCTTTCGTAGGTGTGTGGTGTCTGAAACCTATGATTTGGGATGTGTGGGTTGCTATTTTTTTTAATATTCTGAGCTGGAGTTCTTAGCCATTCGTAGGTAAGTGGTGTCTGAAACCTATGATTTGGAATGGTTAATTTGCTATTTTTGACTTTCCTGAGCTATATTTCTTAGGCGATTTTATATGTGTCATTTCAGATAATTAGTATGCGGAAGGTTCAGTGTTCTTTCCTGAACTAACAGAAAAAAGAATCTCAGTACCTCATAGGTTGTTGATGTCAGAAACTCCGGGGTTGGGATAAATATATGGCTATTTATGACCGTTATGAACTCATATTTCTAGTATTACATTGGTGGATTCTGTCTGAAACCTATAATAGGGAATATGTAAATTAGTATTATTTGCTTTTATGAGTTGGATTTCTTAGTCTTTTCATGGGTGTGTGGTGTCTGAAACCTATGATTTGGGTTTTTTAGTATGATATTTTAGTCTTTTTTGAGATAGGTTTATGATAGTTTCGTATGTATGTGCTTAAAGAACAGTTTGATTTGGGATGTGTAGTTTGCTATTTCAGTCTTTTCTGAGCTAAGGTTTTCTAGTATTTCGTGGGTGAATGTTGTCTGAAACCAATAGTTTGGGATGAATAGTTTTCTATTTTTGACTTTTCCGAACTGGATTTCTTAGCCT
Organism: Artemia sp. Qi Xiang Cuo; assembly: GCF_049724085.1. Lineage (NCBI taxonomy): Eukaryota > Metazoa > Arthropoda > Branchiopoda > Anostraca > Artemiidae > Artemia > Artemia sp. Qi Xiang Cuo. The sequence goes on along the minus strand of NC_142794.1, from coordinate 90,972,774 downwards.
TTCGTTGATGTGTGTTGAGTGAAACTTATGATTTGGGATATTTAATTTGTTATTTTTGACTTTTCTTAGCTAGGTTTCATAGCCTTTCGTTGGTATGCGTTCAAAGAAACCGATGATTTGGGGTGGGTGGATTGCTACCTTTGACTTTTCTGAGCTGGATTTCTTAGCCTTTCATAGGTGTTTGTTGTCTGAAACCTATAGTTTGGGATGTCTAGTTTGATATTTTTGACTTTTCTGAGCTAGGTTTCTTAGCCGTTCATAGGTGAGTGTTGTCTTAAACCTATGATTTGGGATATGTAATTTGCTATTTCTGACTTTTCATAACCGAATTTCTTAGTCTCTCGTAGGTGTGTGATGTCTGAAACCTATGATTTGGGGTGTGTAGTTTGCTACTTTTGACTTTTCTGAGCAGGATTTCATAGCCATTCATAGGTGTGTGTTGACTGAAACCTATGATTTGGAATGGTTAGTTTGCTATTTTCAACTTTTCTGAGCTAGGTTTCTTAGCCTTTCATAGGTGTGTGCTTTCTGAAAATTATGATTTGGGAGGTGTAGTTTGCATTTTGGACTTTTCAGAGCTAGGTTTCTTAGTCACTCGTAGGTGTTTGTTGTCTGAAACTTCAAGTTTGGGATGAGTAGTTGGCTATTTCAGACTTTTCTGAGCTAAGGTTTCTTAGTATTTCGTAGGTGAATGCTGTCTGAAACTTATGATTTGGGATATAGTATTTCGTAGGTGAATTCTGTCTGAAACTTATGATATGGGATATGTAAATTACTATTTCGGGCCTTTCTGAGTTGGATTTCTTAGTCTTTCATAGGTGTGTGATGTCTGAAACCTATGATTTGGGATGTGCAGTTTGATATTTTCGACTTTTCTGAGCTAGGTTTCTTAGCCTTTCATAGGTATTTGTTGTCAGAAAATTATGATTTGGGATGTGTAGTTTGATATTTCAGTCTCTTCTTAGCTAAGATTTCCTAGTATTTCGTAGGTGAATGTTGTCTGAAACCAATAGTTTGTGATGAGTAGTTTACTAGTTTTTACTGTTCTGATATAGATTTATTATTATTTAGTTTGTGGGTTTTTACTGAAACCTATGATTTGGGATATGTAGTTTGCTATTTTTTAATTTTATTAGCTTGATTTATAATCCATTCATAGTTGTTTGTTTAATTAAAAATATTTTTGGGATGAGTGGTTTTCTATATTGTTATTTTCTGAGCTAGATTTCTTTGACGTTCATAGGTGTGTGTTGTCTGAAACTTATGATTTAGGATGTGTAGTTTGCTATTTGAACTTTTCAGAGCTATGATTCTTAGTCCGTCATAGGCGTTTGTTGTCTGAAACTTCTAGTTTGGGATGAGTAGTCTCGATATTTCAGGCTTTTCTGAGCTAAGGTTTCTTAGTCTTTCATAGGTGAATGATGTCTGAAACCTATGATTTGGGATATGTAAATTACTATTTCGGGCTTTTCTGAGTGGGATTTCTTAGTCTTTCATGGGTGTGTGTTGTCTGAAACCTATGATTTGGGATGGGTGGATTGCTACTTTTGACTTTTCTGAGCTGAATTTCTTAGCCTTTCATAGGTGTTTGATGTCTGAAAACTATAGTTTGGGATGACTAGTTTGCTATTTTTGTATATTCTTAGATATTTTTCTAATAATATAAAATTTGAGTCTTTTAAGAAAAATCTGATTTTTTATATTTACATTTCTATCACGTTCATTTATAATCTAGATGTATTAGTGTTTCTTTGGTGTGTGTTGTCTGAAACCTATGATTTGTGATGGATGGATTGCTACTTTTGACTTTTCTGAGCTGGATTTCTTAGCCTTTCATAGGTGTGTGTTGTCTGAAACCTATAGTTTGTGATGTCTGGATTGCTATTTTTGACTTTTCTGAGCTAGATTTCATAGCCTTTCATAGGTATGTCCTTTCATAAAACTATGATTCCAGATATGTAAATTCCTCTTTTAAGTGTGTCTGAGTGAGATTTCTCAGTCTTAAGTAGGTGTATTTTGTCTGAAACCTATGATTTGGGATATGTGGGTTGCTATTTTTTGACTTTTATGGGCTAGATTTATTAGCCTTTCATAGGTGTGTGTTGTCTGAAACTTATGATTTGGGTTGGTTAATTTTCTATTTCCGGCTTTTATTAGCTAGGTTTCATAGCCTTTCATAGGTGTATGTTGTCAGAAAATTACGATTTGGGAATGTGTAGTTAGCTATTTGAACTTTTCAGAGCTAGAATTCTTAGTCCATCATAGGTGTTTGTTGTCTGAAACCAATAGTTTGGGACGACTAGTTTGCTATTTCAGACTTTTCTGAGCTAGATTTCTTAGCCGCTCATAGGAGTGTGTTGTCTGAAACTTATGATTTGGGATATTTAAATTACGTTTTCGGGCTTTTCTGAGTTGGACACTTCTAAATTTTTCCACACACGAAAACTTACACACACACACGTCAAAACTTACATGCACACAAAAGCTTAGACACACAAAAAATTACACACACACACACACAAAAATTACACACACGCACACAAAATTAAACACAAACGCAAAAACATTCATTATCACTAACCATTACATTCAAAATAAATCTTTATAACAATATTAAAAAAAAAATACATCAACAAATCATACACACACACACAAAATCAATCACACACACACGAAAACTTACGATAACATCACACACACAAAAACATAAACACACAAAAATTAAAAAAGAAAACTACAACAAAAATGCACAAAAAAACTAACATGCACACAAAAACTAACACACACTCAAAAAATCTTACACGCACACACAAAAACTTACACCCACACACGAAAACACACACACACACACGAAAAATGACAAACACAAACACGCACAAACTTACAAACAACAACATGAAAACTTAAAAACACAACACCGAACTCATTCACAACACATACAAAAATTACACACACAAAATCTTACACACACACACACACACAAAAACTAAAACAAGAACGGGAAAAAAAGAAAGAGAAAACAAACAAACTAGAAAAAACACAATTAAAAACAAAACAAAACAAAAAAACAAAAAAAAAAAATAACACAAACAAAAACGATAAATTTCTCACACAAGAAAAAACATACACACACACAAACAATTACACAAAAACAAACAACAACACACACACACAAATAACAATGAACACTATAAATTAAATTCACTCAAACAAATACATTCTCAAGCACAAATACACACACACACACACACACACACACAAAACTCAAAAAAACCACAAAACACGAACTCATCAAAACCAACGCCACCACTTACACACACACAAAAACATACACACACACACACACACACACACACAAAAAAAAAAAACTAACACATGAACACAACAAAAATAAAACACACACACGCAAACAAAAATTCACAAACACACAAAAACACACACAAAAAATACACACACACACACGAAAACACACAAACACACACGCAAAAAATAAAAAAACAAAACAATAGCAAACACACAAAAACACAAAAACATACAAAAAAAAACACACACACACACAAAAACATACACACACACACACACACAAAAACACACAAACTTACAAACACACACACAAAAACAAACATCCACACACAAAATCTAAGACACACAAAAACTTACACACACACACAAAAAAACTAACACACACATGCAAAAACATACATTCACAAAAAAAATTACAATCACACAAAAAAATAGACACACATATACAAAATGACACACACTCTCACAAAAATACACACACACAAAAACTAACACACACACAAAAACATACACCCGCAAAAACTACAAAAAACACTCTCACACAAAAACTAAAACAAGCCCTATAAAACAAAAAATCACACACAAAAATACACACACACACACACACACACACACACACGAGAACTTACACACACACACTAAAAAAATAACACACACAAAAGATTATAAAAGAACAAACATACACACACACACACAAAAACTTAAACACAAACTCAAAAACTAAGATTCAAACAAGAAATTACATGCACACAAAAACTTACACACACAAAAAAATACACACACTCACAAAAACTTACACAAACACACAAAAATAAACATACATAAACACGAACACTTAAGCACACACACGAAAAATTACACACACACACTCCAAAACTTACCCACACACAAAAACTTACACACACTTACCAAATCACAGTTACATTGTCTTAATTTTTCATATTTCATTTTTAATTTCTGTCGTGAAATGCAAGAGTTGGAATATTTCAGTAGTGACTTGTTGTGCTTTACCTTCTCACAGTTACATTCTCTTGATTTTTCGAAGTTCATTTTGAATTTCTGTCATGAAATGCAAGAGTTGGAAAATTGGGGTCTTAGTCCGCCAACCCGAATGGTGGAAATCCACTAGCTCATTATTGGGGATCCCAGTCCACCAGCCTGAACGGTGGAAATTCACTAGCTCAGAATTGGGGTCTTAGTCCACCAGCCTGAATGGTGGAAATCCACTAGCTCAATATTGGGGTCTCAGTCCACCAGTCTGAATGGTGGAAATTCACTGTTTAAGTTAGGTTAGGTTACCTTATCATTAGCGCACATGATAAGTTAACCTAACGTTTTCTGGCGCGTCTGGTTAGGTTAGGCTAGATTAAGTTAGTTTAGGTTAAGTTAGGTTAGGCTAGCACATGTACGCTTCACTTAGGTTAGCTTAGGTTAGGTGAGAGATAGGCAAAAAGTTAGGTGTATGATTAGGTTAGGTTAGGTTAGATTAAGTTAGGATAGGTTAAGTTAGGTTAGGCTAGGTTAGCCTACGTACGCGCGTACGTAGGCTAACCTAGCCTAACCTAACTTAACCTAACCTAACTTAAGTGCCCGAAAACGTAATTTACATATCCCAAATCATAAGTTTCGGACAACACACTCCTATGAGCGGCTAAGAAATCTAGCTCAGAAAAGTCTGAAATAGCAAACTAGTCATCCCAAACTATTGGTTTCAGACAACAAACACCAATGATGGAATAAGAATCCTATCTCTGAAAAGTTCAAATAGCAAACTACACATCCCAAATCGTAATTTTCTGACAACAAACCCCTATGAAAGGCTATGAAATCTAGCTAATAAAAGCCGGAAATAGCAAATTACCCATCCCAAATCATAAGTTTCAGACAGCACTCACCTATGAAAGGCTAAGAAATCCAGCTCGGAAAAGTAAAAAAATAGCAACACACACATCCCAAATCATAGGTTTCAGACACCACATACCTATGAAAGACTAAGAAATCCAACTCAGAAAATCCCGAAATAGTAATTTACATATCCCAAATCATAATTTTCTGAAAGGACACACCTATGAAAGGCTAAGAAATCTAGCTCAGAAAAGTCAAAAATAGCAAACTAGTCATCCCAAACTATAGGTTTCAGACAACAAACACCTATGAAAGGCTAAGAAATCCAGCTCAGAAAAGTCAAAAGTAGCAATCCATCCATCACAAAGCATAGCTTTCAGACAAAACACATCTACAAAATAATAAGGAATATAAATCAGAATATCCAGAAATAGTAAATTATATAGCCCAACTAAGAGGTTTCGGACAGCACTCACCTATGAACAGCTATAAAACCTATCAAATAAAAATCAAAATAGCAAACGCTTCATCCACAATAATAGGTTTTAGATACTAAACACCTATGAACGGCTAAGAAATTCAACTCAGAAAATTCAAAAGTAGCAATCAACCCAGCCCGAATCATAGGTTTCAGACAACACACACCTAGGAAAGACTAACAAATCCCACTCAGAAAAGCCCGAAATAGTAATTTACCTATCCCAAATCATAGGTTTCAGCCATCAGTCACCTATGAAAGACTAAGAAACCTTAGCTCAGAAAAGCCTGAAATATCGAAACTACTCATCCCAAACTAGAAGTTTCAGACAACAAACGAATATGACGTACTAAGAATCATAGCTCTGAAAAGTTAAAATAGAAAACTACACATCCCAAATCATAAGTTTCAGAAAACACACACCTATGAACGGCTAAGAAATCTAGCTCAGAAAAGACAAAAAATAGCAAACCACTCATCCCAATCATAGGTTTCAGTCAACACTCACCTATGAAAGAATAATAAATCCAGCTCAAAAAAGTCAAAAATAGCAAACTACATATCCCAAATTATAGGTTTCAGTCAACACACACCAACGAAAGACTAAGAAACCTAGCTCAGAAAAGTCAAAAATAGCAAACTCCTCATCCCAAACTATTGGTTTCAGACAACTCACCTACGAAATACTAGAAAACCTTAGCTCAGAAAAGCCTGAAATAGCAAACTACACATCCCAAATCATAATTTTCTGACAACACATACCTATGAAAGGCTAAGAAACCTAGCTCAGAAAAGTTGAAAATAGCAAACTACACATCCCAAATCATAGGTTTCACACATCACACACATATGAAAGACTAAGAAATCCAAGTCAGAAAAGCCAGAAATAGTAATTTACATATCCCATATCATAAGTTTCAGACATCATTCACATACAAAATACTATATCCCAAATCATAAGTTTCAGACAGCATTCACCTACGAAATACTAAGAAACCTTAGCCCAGAAAAATCTGAAATAGCCAACTACTCATCCCAAACTCGAAGTTTCAGACAACAAACACCTATGAGTGACTAAAAATCCTAGCTCTGAAAAGTCCATAAAGCAAACTATACCTCCCAAATCATAATTTTCTGAAAGCACACACCTATGAAAGGCTAAGAAATCTAGCTCAGAAAAGTCAAAAATAGCAAATTAACCATCCCAAATCATAGGTTTCAGTCAACACACACCCACGAATGGCTATGAAATCCTGCTCAGAAAAGTCAAAAAATAGCAACCCACACACCCCCAAATCATAGGTTTCAGACATCACACACCTACGAAAGACATGAAATCCGGTTATGAAAAGTCAGAAATAGCAAATTACATATCCCAAATCATAGGTTTCAGACAACACTCACCTATGAACGGCTAAGAAACCTAGCTCAGAAAAGTCAAAAATAGCAAACTAGTCATTCCAAAATATAGGTTTCAGACAACAAGCACCAATGAATGGCTAAGAAATCTAGCTCAGAACAGTCAAAAGGTGCAATCCACCCATCCCAAATCATAGGTTTCAGACAACACACACCTAAGAAAGACTAAGAAATCCAGATCAGAAAAGTCAAAAATAGCAAGCTACACATTCCCAAATCATAGGTTTCAGTCAACACACACAAACGACATGCTAAGAAAAATAGCTCAGAAAAGTCAAAAATAAAAAACTGCTCATTCCAAACAACTGTTTTCAGACAACAGTCACCTACGAAATACTAGGAAGCCTTAGCTCATAAAAGCCTGAAATAGCAAACTACAACTCCCATATCAGAATTTACTGACAACACATACCTATGAAATTATAATAAAAATAGCTAAGAAAATTCTAATATATTAAACTACTAATCACAAATAATAGGTTTAAGACACCATACACCTATGAAAAGATCAAGAAATCCCACTCAGAAAAGACCAAAATAGTAATTTACATATCTCAAATCATAAGTTTCAGACAGAATTCACCTACGTAATACTAAGAAACCTTAACTCAGAAAAGTCTGAAATAGCCAACTACTCATCCCAAACTCGAAGTTTCAGACAACAAACACCTATGAATGACTAAAAATCCTAGCTCTGAAAAGTCCAAAAAGCAAACTACACCCCCCAAATCAGAATTTTCTGAAAGCATACATATATGATAGGTTAAGAAATCTAGCTCAAAAAAGTCAAAAATAGCAAATTAACAATCCCAAATCATAGGTTTCAGTCAACAAACACCGAAGAATGGCTAAGAAATCCAGCTCAGAAAAGTCAAAAAAATAGCAAGCCACACATCTCAAATCATAGGTTTCAGACACCACACACCTACGAAAGACTAAGAAATCTGGTTATGAAAAGTCGGAAACAGCAAATTACATATCCCAAATCATAGGTTTCAGACAACACTCACATATGAACGGCTAAGAAACCTAGCTCAGAAAAGTCAAAAATATCAAACTAGTCATCCCAAACTATAGGTTTCAGACAACAAACACCTATGAAAGGCTGAGAAATCCAGCTCAGAAAAGTCAAAAGTAGCAATCCACCCATCCCAAATCATAGGTTTCAGACAACACACACCAATGAAAGGCTAAGAAAACTAGCTCAGAAAAGTCAAAAATAGCAAACTACATATCCCAAATCATAGGTTTCAGTCAACACACACCAACGAAAGACTAATAAACCTAGCTCAGAAAAGTCAAAAATAGCAAACTACTCATCCCAAACTATTGGTTTCAGACAACATTCACCTACGAAATACTAGAAAACCTTAGCTCAGAAAAGCCTGAAATAGCAAACTAAACATCCCAAATAATAATTTTCTGACAATGCATACCTATGAAAGGCTAAGAAATCCAGTTCAGAAAAGTCAAAAATATCAAACTACATATCCCAAATCATAGGTTTCATACACCACTCATCTATGAAAGACTAAGAAATCCAACTCAGAAAAGTCAAAAATAGCAAATTACATATCCCAAATCATAAGTTTCAGTCAACACACACCAACGAACGGCTAAGAAACCTAGCTCATAAAAGCCTGAAAAAGCAAACTACTAATCCCAAACTATTGGTTTCAGACAAAATTCACCTATGAAATACTAGGAAACCGTAGCTCAGAAAAGCCTGAAGTAGCAAACTACACATCCCAAATCATAGGTTTCAGACAACACACATCAACGAAAGACGGGTGCTCGGGGAGAGCCTTTGAGGGTATGTGGGTCCCTTGATGGCCGGTGGTCCTGTGGGAGCTCGGGGGGACCTTTG